>NC_080678.1:84733179-85030679 GCF_030445035.2 Dasypus novemcinctus | reverse complement strand
GAGTAGAGGTGGCATGTGGCAGACATGGCAAAAGCACAAATGGCCGCTACACGAATGGCTGATGTTTGGGCTTCACAGTGTTTCACACGCCACTGCTTCCCTGTAATGGACAAGCATAAACCAAGTGGCAATGATAGAAGATTTAACCCCTTGCCTTGGTTACAATAGCTACCTACCTTCACCTTGGAGAAACCAGGGATTCTGGATTTACTTCTATTTAACCAAGAAATTTAAACCAAGGCTGGAGTTTGCAGTTTACCTAGAGATGTACTAAATAAATATTTTGAGAGAAGCCAGGGTGCCCTGGTCCTCGAGTTGTTTGGAAAGGGGGAAGAAGGGAATTGAGCTGAGCCAGGCCACAACAAGAAAGAGGCCAACAGGCAGAGACGTCTGCAGTAGTAATGTGGGTAGGTGAAGATAAATATACAAACAGCCCACTCGAGGTATCTGCTGGGCCATTCACCCAAGTACCCCTCACTAACATGGCCTAGAAATCCTAAATGCTAGTTCTAAGTCATATATGCATCAACAGAAAGCTCATTTTCTATAAACTTAAAATATATTTCTAAAAATGTATTTTCCTAATTTCTGATTTCAAATGGCTGTGGGGCCCAACATTTGTCTTGTTCCCTGCAGCTCTGCCCCCTCTAATTTATGCAACAAGTAATATTTGTTGCTCAGTGAAATTAATAATTATTATGGTGATCATAGTAGTAGTGGTACAAGCAACAATAATAGCTACTATTGGAGCACTTATTATATCACAGGCACTGGGCCCAACACTTTTCATGCAACAATGCCTCACTGGATGCTTACCATACCTCCAAGAGTTAAGTACTACTGGTTTCCCCATTTTACAGACGCAGAAACTAAAGCTTAAAAGACGTTTAAGTACTTGCCCAAGGTTGCCAGGTAGTAAGTATTAGGGCTGGGATTTGAACCCAGTCACCTGGCTCCTTACCAGCTACTCTTAAGCAGGATTCTCTCTAGCATCTATAAATCTAGCATCTATTAATAAGAACCTCCTCTATGCCTTTACCAGGGCAAGAGCTGTTGGAAAGATCTGATTTATGGTTGCAGAACTGCCCTTCTAACTCCACTATTTTAATCATTCTTATGTATATAGAAAAGGTTTGTTTAAATCCAGACCTACTTGTCTAAGAACAGATTTTAAAAGGCAACAAAACATAAGGCTATGCTAACAGAGGCTAGCTTGAAATTAACTCTCATACTGATGTAAAGAAAGTTAATTAGTTCAATCCAGCCAATGTCTGATTTTATTAAATGTCAGAAATTAAATGAAGGTTTTAAAATAAATAAATCAAAGAAAATGTCTCTTGTCTCCCCCCCCAACACACACACTCCCATCCCCAATATTCCCCCCATTGATGGTGTGTTAATTAGATGCTTTCCAAAGGGAGGAATAGAACGTTTCTTAGCATCCAATTCTTCAGAATCCAGTAATATATTTTTCACATAATAGATATAAATAATGAACACAGGGCTACATTAATTTTAATTCATATTAAATATGGTTTCTGGGTTGAGTTTATTTGTAACACATTCCTTCGCTGTGCTATTTCACTTCTCCCCACTATGTCACCATTTAGCTTGAAATTTCACAATATGAAAATAAAAAAATTTTAAAAACCCAATCCTAATTATCTCCTGCAGGATCATAAAAATAACATTAATAAAATGTGGTAAATATCAGCAGTGATCATCACCAGGCCCGCATCACCAGAAAATGAAACGCAGCCCCCAAAGTAAGAAGGATGAGAGCCGATGCGCCACCATTAAAAACACACATATTAGCATATTTGCTCTGTAAGCAGATTTGATAGCAATAATAAAAATATCCTTAATCTGAACTGGATACAAATTTCAAATGTGCATGGATATGTGTAGAATCCCTGGCATCTGTATACCATTTTACATTTTTAAATCACTGTTGCCTCTGCAGTCCCAATCGCCCTCACTCAGAGGCAGGTGTAACAGGTCTTGTTCCACCTGACAACTGACAACTGAGACCCTGAGAAGGTAGGGGGAGGGACTTCCTGGATCATCTGAGGTTGGAACTCAAGCCACCCATGGCCAGATCTACGATCGTCCCACTAAAATAGTCTTCTTTCTAGATAAAAAGGGGCACCAGGACACTCTAGTTATATTATGAAAAAGTGAAAGACAAAGCACAATGAGTAAGAATGAAAGTTAAATAATGTGTCTTACCAGGGACTGAAGGAAAGCTACAAGACACATGTTATCCAGCAGTTGGTGATAAGCAGTATTCTACACACAGCTTCATTCTACAGCAAAGGTTACTAAGATATCCATACAGGGAGGATGGCTAGAAAACATGGTAGGGAATGTGGGGAAAGTTGACTGGCCAGTGTGAGACTCAGACTGCAATTAGTATATTAGTATAAATATGGCCCTACATAATTATTGCATGCATCAGGATGCCAAAGTAAAAAGTAAACTTTGGTTCCTGTTATAAAATGTTCGATATGTAAAATTTTAATATACTTAAGGAAATTCAAGCACATTAGCAACTATTGAGAGGTACTTATGGCTATAAGAAGATAAGCAAAAGACAGTAGTCTAAATAAATAAAGAGATATAACAGCATGTATGCTGGGCTCTAATGAATTAGTGCCCTAATTGGTCTTCCCTGAGTCCCACAGCTGTCTCCATTATGTCTTCATTCAAAATCCATACATCAATAACAGGATGTTCCTATATCTGGGTCCACACGCTGGCCATCTATTTGGCCTTGACAATCCCTTAGGCAAGCGACAAGTTGAAGTAGCAAAAACAAAGCTGCATTTTTGTACAAGAAGTAGCCTTCAAAAACGTGACGATGCCGTCTGGTAGAGTTGCTTGGTCAATTAATGTTCGATGAACGAATGCATTTTTCTGGGGGTACAGGATACAAATAGGAAGAATAGAAGGGCTTTGCAAAACCTGGGGAATTAATCACCAGCTACTCATCTCAGACAAAAACCAGTTTGTTTCTCATTTGAGTTTCTCATCTGCTAGACCCGAAGGCCACGTGTGTGTACAGGATGTCAACATTTCAGAATCTGGATCCCGAAGGTCATCTAATGCAGCGGTTCTCAAACTTCAGTGTGTACCCGAACCACACGGAGGGTCTAATGAACACAAACTGTGGAGCCCCACCCCTAGACTTTTCTGATTCGTTAAGTCTCTTAGTTTGCCAGGGCTACTGTATCAAAGTACCACAGTCTAGTTGGCTTTAACAAAAGGCATGTACTCTTCGGCAGTTCTGGAAGCTAGAAGCTCAAAATCAAGGAGGCTGCAGGGCCATACTTCTTAAAGGGGAGAATCCAGTCCATGCCTCCCTTCCTGGTTTCTGGTCGGTGGCCCACAACCCATGTGTGGCAATTTGATATTATTTATGAATTCCAAAAACAAGATATTTGATTTTGTTTGTCAATTGATCTGTTACTCTAGGTGTGAGATTCTTTGATTGTATTAGATTCAGCTGAGATGGCTTGTCATTAGGGCATGCAAGGTTGAGCCCCCACCCCCTCGGTAGGCTGATGAAACACTTACCAGGAAGTAGATACACAGGCAAGAGGAACACAAAGGAAGAAGACAACTCATTAGACATGGCAGAGGCCTGAGGAAGAAAGATGAGCCTGATAGTCTACAGCTGACCCTGTGAAGAGAACAGAGCATCTGAACCCAGAGAGAAATGAGGCCCTGGAAGAGAGACAGGCCCCATGCTATCCTACAGCTGAGATCAGAAGAAGCTGGACCCACGAAGCCTTAAGAGGAAGAGGAAGGCTGAACCCTTACAGATGTCACCTGCCATCTTGCTTCAACACATGGCAACAGTTTGGAAGATTACTTTCAACTCAAGAAGTAATCTTGAGTTGGACTCTTTAGGGTCTTGTAACTGTAAGCTTCTACCCCAAATAAATACACTTTATAAAAGCCAACAGAGTCCTGGTATTTCACATCAGCACCCATTTGGCTGACTAATACCTCATGGCATTCCTTGGTTTGAGACAACATAATAATCCAAACACTGCCTCTTTCACTTGATCAACTCTCCATCTTAACCTGTGTCCAAATTTCTTCCTTAAAGACACTGGTCATACTGGATAAGGATCCACCCTAATCCACTTTGACCTCTTAACTAATAACATCTTCAAAGATCCTATTTCCAAATAGGATCTCATTCACGGGCAGGGCTTAGGACTTGAACATACCTTTTTTTTTTTTTTTTTTGGAGGGATCACAATTCAATCCAAAACAGTAGGTCTAGAATGGGTCCCAAGAATTTGCATTTCTATCAAGTTCCCAGATGAAGCTGATGCTACTGGTCTGGGGCTCCCACTTTGAGAATCATTGCTGTCCTCCAACACCTTCATTGTAGAGACAGAAAACAAGGCCCAGGAAAGGGAAGAGACTTGCTTATAGGGCCACCCCCATTAGCTTACTGCCTAGTGCTTGACAAATGGCTTTCGGAGAGACTTTTGTTCCCACAACACTTGTGTGAGGCGAGGTTCCCCAGCAGCCCCAGGCCTGCTCTCTCCAGCCTTTTTTCTCTCTTCCACCTCTAAGGAGGCCTGTCTACATCCTCATGGGAGGACCAGGGAATCTGCTGTCTTTCAAAGTCTGTGCCCCAAGCCTGGGCTCTTGTAAGGATATAAGCTATAAGAGCCTCTGTGCTCTCCCTCGCATGCACTTTCAGGAAAATGAACCCTGTCTAAACCCGTTGCTGTTCTCTTTAAAGCAATAGTCTCGAGCATCTTTAAATGCATTCAAATCCTGACTCGATATTTCTACTTCTGGGGCTTAAACAATCCAAAATACGGGTAGGAGGAATATATGTATCTGTAGACTGAATAATAATAAAATAAACCCTTGCTTAAAAAGATACTCTGTAGTAATTGAAGTACTTTTCATTAAGAGTATATAATTACATGAAAATGTACATGCTAAAAAATCAAATATAAAGGCAGGATATAAAATACTCCATATTTTAAGAAGTAGAAAAATACTGAAAGGAAATATATCAAAATAGGACGAGTAAGTTTTAACTTGGGGGCTGGCAGGACTGTTAAAATATTTTTCTTCTCTCTACTTTGCTTTTTTGTTGACATGCATGTATCTTTTTAAAGTAAAAATAATATTGGGGGCAGAGATTATTTCCTGAGATTTACAACTTTTCTGCATTCATCTTGGCTCCAATATTTCTTTCGATCACGTTCCCTCTCTCACAACAAAGTCACCTAAGATCTGCAAAAGTTTTTACAAATCAGCCCCTATAGGAAGAGGGGTATTTTCAGTTTGGAGACCAGGCTTATCCCTTAAAATCTCATTAAAACCACTCTTCTTCCCATCACAAAGCTTCCAGTTAGAAAGACTAAAATTCGGCACATGAGATTTCTTCCTTTTCTGTCCCTGGTGCCTGAAGTCCATTTCTGCCTTCACATCTTTCCGACTAGTTCTCCCATGAAGAACAATGCTCACATTTATCATCCTTTGTCTCTTCAGCTGCTTCCGTTTCTGTAACCAGCTTTTTAAAAAACACCACTGTCTAAAAGTCTTCCTGTGCCTTATTGTCTAAAATTCATGGGTTAAAACATGCCCTTTTTAAAAATAGGACTATCTGCAGGGAGTGTGCAGGGATGGTATTCACACTTTAGTATGAATTAGCTCAAGAACTCTAGTTTCCTCCTAATAATTAGTTGAGATTCTTAAACTGGAAGAATTATAGTTTTGGAGGGAAAGTGAATGAAGGTGAGTTTGGGCCACAGAGAACTACCGCATATGACCCTTTGTGTGGGGGGGGCGGTGGGGGGGGCACTGGCCAGGATGGGTATATTTGGTATTTGAGAAACAGTGACAGAAGACAGGAAGGAGGTAAGAGGGTAAATGGAAATTCAGCAAAGACAAACTAAATTTGTATTAGAATACTGCTGGAATGATAGCGTCTGAGCAGCCTTGATTCCATATATCTCTGGGCATACACACACACACACACAAAATAGGCTCTCATAATTACTTAAATTACTTAGCTGGACTCTTAACCTAGTAAGGGATTCAGAAGGTGTCAGCAACTGCCTCTGAAATTATAAGCAAAAATGGGGAGAGATATATGCTTCTTTCTGGGCAGAGGGGCCATATACAGCTTTGACAAGATTCTTAAAGGACAGGAATCACCATGTTAGGGACCGATGGCTCTGTTAGTATCCAGGATTTCCTGCACAACCCCAGCCTCTCAAGCAAGAAGTCCCCACACAAATGAAGGATGCCAGGACTGTGCTAGCCCAAAACCAACCCTCTCTCTACCTGAAGTGAAGTTGCAGTCAGGCCTGCCATGGCCAACGACCTGCTCCTAGCAGTCTAGACAGGTAGTTTCCTCCATGAAAATCAGGAGAAATGGGATGGGGATGGGAAGCCTCTTGTTGGGTTTTCTCTAAGATCCTTGTGATCCCAAGGAAATCAACAAATGGCCGATTTTCTCAGAGTTGCCACTTATTCTTTTTTTTTTAAAGATTTTTATTTATTTATTTATTTCTCTCACCCCGCCCCCCCCCCCCCAGTTGTCTGCTCTCTGTGTCCATTCACTGTGTGTTCTTCTTGTCAGTGGCACTGGGAATCTGTGTATCTTTTTGTTGCACCATCTTGCTGCACCAGCTCTCCGTGTACGCGGCACCACTCCTGGGTGGGCTGCACTTTTTTTGCAAGGGGCAGCTCTCCTTGTGGGGTGCACTCCTTGCGTTTGGGGCTCCCCTATGTGGGGGACACCCCTGTGTGGCACGGCACTCCTTGTGCACAGCAGCACTGCGTGTGGGCCAGCTCATTACAGGGGTCAGGAGGCCCTGGGTTTAAACCCTGGACCTCCCACATGGTAGATGGATGCTCTATCCATTGAGTCAAGTCTGCTTCCCACTACTTATTCTTGAAAGCAGATCCATTTTCTCTCCAAATTTGCTCCCAGTTATTCAGACCAGTGGCAATGCTATATCATTCCTATTCATTTCTTAAGTATGAAGCCACAATACCTGCTATGTAAAATTTTAAAAATCAAAACTGTAAATGTATTAGAAAACCTGGGCAGATTTCTTTCATCTGAGCTCTGGAAAGGGAATTTGTATTTAAAAGATCATAACTCTTTGGCCCAGAACAACTTTTACATCTTCGGGGGAAGACAACAGTCACTGATGCGTAAAACGATAAGCCAAAACCAACACAACAGCCTCCAACGATAAACTCACTCTTGTGGCTTTTCTGAGGTGGGAATGGGAATGTATTTCATAAGATTTCTAACAAGGTAACCAAGAAAACTGAATTGACTAGTATACCCCGTTCCCAAACCATCCCGGGTTCAAGGCATACATCTAGTTCCAGACCCATTCAATCCCAGCTCAGTTTAACCGTTGCTCTCAGCAAAGGGAAGATCCAACAAAGGGAGCCTGGTTCTGTCACGAGCAACAAAGCGAGGGATCCCTGAAACTGCCCTCGGGACTGCCCTCCTCCTTCCATCCTTCTCCTTTCTCACATCAGCAGCAGCCACAGCCCTGAAATCGCATCTCTGTGGCCAGCACCATCTTCGGCGAGGTGCGCGGGCTCCTGTTGGCAGTTTATAAACCTGTAACTCGGATACCATCTCCTTTTTGCCCTCTGCACGAGCCTATAAACATTCCTAGCTCTGGCTTGTGACGGGTTCTTTCCTCTAATGGAAGCTCCCTCCTGGATATCCCAAAAGAGAAAGATGTGTCTGGTAAGTGGGAGAGGTCAACCCTGAGCAGGGCTATTTATTACATACACTGTGGCCAGATGGATCTAACTCATCCGTCAAAGCCCTCGTCATCCTCATCACATTAGCTTCCCTCCCACAGTCCGGCTCTGCCACTTCTCTCCCCTCCCTCTCTCTCTCTCTCTTCCTTTCTCACTCCTGTGCTCTTCCTCGCATGCACTTTCAGGAAAATGAACCCTGTCTAACCCCATTGCTGTTCTCTTTAAATCATGGCTACCCATCACTCCGTGGCTATTTTTAAACTTTACTTTTATCAATACTCATCCCGTAGCTCGGGGAGATATTAAAACTGTACTGGGGCAAGGAAGGGCGTTTCTGACACTTGCTCCCTCATTCATCAGTTCCTCATAGGCCCGTTGGTGACAATGAAAAGATTTCACAATACCGTGCGGCAGAAACTCATTCTCCTGCTCATCCATCATGCTCAACCCAGCAGCAGTTCTACTGACCTAATCTGCAATGCCTCGGTACTCACTGGAGATTTCTTAAAGGCACCCTTCATTGTTGTTCGTAACAAAGAATAGGCCTGGGCCATTTGATAAGGAGGCTAAATGGTGCAAGGGTTAATGAAATATTCCTCCAGCTCCCTCAGTCCTGGGTTCAAAGATTGCATGGCGGGTGTAGATGATCATCTCCGTGAGGGGTGAATTCGGCGCAGCCCCTCTCCTGGTTCAGCTACACATGCTCAAATACAAAGATCATTTCTTAGGCCACGACTGACAGAAGGATCCCAAATTGTCGGAACTATTGCCAAGCCATTTCTTCCGTCATTCAACGATTTGTTCTTCCTTCTTTTAACAAGCATTTTTAAGCATCCACTATGTACTACGTTCTTTTAAAAACACTGGAGTTATAAAGGTGACTGGCATAAACGCCAGTGACAAGGAGTTCACTGCTTAGTGGAAGGAAAGGCAAAAAAGCCAAAGTACAATAGCTATTATGGCAAACTACTAACCATTCCCTGGCAAATTCCTTCCCCCCTTCCAATTCAGTAACAGAATTCCCTTTGAATTGTAGCCAGGTCCAGGTCCAGCTACAGACTACATCTCCCAGTTGCCCTTGCAACTCGCTCAAGCCATGTAACTAAGTTCTGTAAAGTGTGGAGTGCAAAGTTGATGGCATATCTTTATAAAGGAAGCTGGCTACGCATCATGGGATAGAACACAGGCATGGTGCTGGTAAGCTATCTGTGGCCACAAAGACAAGAACAACTAGTTAAGGGATGGTAGAGCAACCTGGTGGAAGGAACCCAAGTCCCTGAATGACTTCTGAGGCGTAAAATCTAGTGGAGGTAGTCGGCTGGGAGCAGCTGCAGCAGTGATCCAAGCGCTGGCTCCAGGGCCTGGACTTAGGTGCTGGTGGGGGAAATAGGCCTCACATCCAACAACTATTTTAACCTTCAGAGGCCTCTGAATGGCACCAAGAGGAAAAGGGGCTACCCTAAAGGTCCTCATGTGTTTTGCAGCTGACATCAGCCCCATTTAAATGCCCAGAATGAGGACAAATGAAAGGTAATTCAGAGACCCCAACAGACAAGCATAGTAAGCACTCCCAATTGAATTAAGTTCACAGACCATTTACCACCCTACCTCCCAGCTAGTTCCTGGCTAAAGCAAACAAACCCTTCTTCAGAATGCCATAGGTCCTACTAGCCCACACTCTTCCTTTGCTACCTACTCATGGGTTCAGACCCTCTTGAGTGAAAATGTAAGCTCCCTGAGGGTAAAGACTGCACCTTCAGTTTCTGCCACACACAGCTCAGCAGAGGGCCCAGCAAGCCACTGCTGCCCAAGCAAGATGTACTGATAGAGAGAAAGGAAAGCCAAAGGAATCCAGCAAGGCAGACACTGGGTATATTTTATGAGAGCAGAATATGAGTGTTGGCAACAACATTTGAGGTGCTATGGTTTAGTCCTTTCATTATACAGATGCAAAAATAGAGACCCAAAGCAGGTGAGTCCTTGGACCAGCGTCACACAGCTATTTAATGACAAAGATGCTAGAAAAAAAATGAGGCCTTCTGTGTTCTCTCTACTATAGCAGTATACCAACTTGGGCCAGAAAGAAAAATGCCATCCTACGTCTAGCACCAAGAGCACCTGCTAGAAGAACCATCCACGGTCCTGATGCCTCACCTCTCAACCCACTGATGTCTGACAACAAATTCCAGTTGAGAACTCCTCCATCTTCAAGCCAGCAGTGCCAGTGCTAATCCTTCTCAGGCTTTAAATAGCTATGACTCCCTCTTCTGCCACCAGTTAGAGAAACTTCTGTCCTTTTAAGGACCCATGTGATTAGATTAGGACCTCCCAGGGAATCTCCCTTTTTCTTAGGTCCTCGGCACCATGAAACATACCACGATCTCACAACAACGTAACTTACCTCATCACATTCAGGTTCCAGGGGCCAGGCGGTGAGGACTCCTGGGAGGCCACTGTTAGGACTCCACTTACCCCATTACCCTCCTGAGAACGGCGGGAGTAACCCCAATAGCCTCCC
Source organism: Dasypus novemcinctus (assembly GCF_030445035.2). NCBI lineage: Eukaryota > Metazoa > Chordata > Mammalia > Cingulata > Dasypodidae > Dasypus > Dasypus novemcinctus. The sequence goes on along the minus strand of NC_080678.1, from coordinate 85,020,382 downwards.
AATAAAGTCCTTTATTCCCACAAGCTAGATATTATAGACAGAGCACATTATTATATTAAATGGAACTAAAGACCATGATATCAAGAATGACCTGACTTGTTAGGATGAAAAAATGGAAAATGACCCTTTTCTTAAAATTGATCTAAATAAGGCCAATTCCAATTCCATTTGGAAACATAAGCCCTTCAGGGACTAAATTAAACAACAATGTTGAAAATGTAGGAGGATTACTGTGCGCCTCAAGTTTCTGCCCAAACAGGATGCTGCCTGCTGCTCCTCTCCCCCCACATTCAAAGGGGGCAGGCAGAATCAATGGCCAGAGCCCCTGAAAGATGATTTTCTTTTTAAAAATTCCCAAGATGCATGTTTAAAGCCCTACGCATAAGGGGGAAATGAGCCTTCCAAGCCTTTTCTTTGAATAAATAACTAGGACATTTGCCTTAGAATATCCAAATTTAGTACTTATAAAATAATCCCATTTCTGCTATCTGAAACACTTAGCAAGGCCTCCACTCCCAAAAGTATGTCTCATTCACTGTGGCCTGCCAAAATTGTTCCAATATTCTTCATATTGTGTGATCTGAAAGAAAGAGAGAGAGAGAGAGAACACATAGCTATCTGAAGAAAACCATTTCAGAATTTTTCAACACTTATCTCCAAAATGGCCCATTTGATTCATGAACATCTCTAATGTATATCATCAGTGACTGAAGGAGTTTTTTTATATGATTTTTGACAATTTAACAAGTCCTCCTGACAAATTAAATGGTTGTGTTGACAACTTAACTGTACTGCCAATCAATATTTTCAATTACTTTCATTGTCATTCAGAAAAAATACAACACGAGGTCACACAGTGGTAAAACCAAGGAAAGAAAATAAAATGAGGAGCAATTGGTGGGGCGGGGGTGGGAGGTGGGGAAGGAGCAAACTCCAAGGCACAACACACCGTCACCTACTCTCTGGGCCTGGGGGACCCCAGGGTTTCTAAGACAAGTCTGGAAAATGGCACTTCCCATGGGGTGACTCTCTCAGATTCCACAGTGGAGATTTTCCCCTTCCAATGAGCTATGTAAAAGTCATTAGATTTAAGCCACGGACACACAACATTTTATTAAAAGGCCCTCCTTTCAGACATTTGACAAGCTGCCCCTCCATGCACCTCAGCACCCCAGGACCTCAGTTACATTTTCCAGCCTTTCCAGGGGTCTCTTGGTCATTCTGAAAAATTCTAGGCAGATAACATTGAGGCACAGGTCAGCCCTCTTAAGCTTTTCAAAGGGGTAGCAGTAAATCAATATTTTCAAATGTGTATTTATCATGTGGGAAGAGAGGTTACCCGTTGAAAGCAGAGCAAATACACAAAAATATTCCTGTTTTTCACTGTCTAGAGAGTAGAAATGGAAAAAGATGATCTGGGGGTTAAAGACAGATCTCAAGAACGATGATTATTTTTTTAATGATCTCTCATGGTAAAGGATGGAAAAAAGGAATTACTCATAGTATTATGCACCAGCTCTCAAATCGAGGGGAACACTAGGGCAGACTCCCAGGTCACTGTGACTTGTGGGCCTCTCCATTGCTGGAGGTTGTCGCAATCATGAGAAAAGAACATACATCTCTTTTCTCTGCAGGCCTGTTCGCTCTGAAGAGCTGCCCGTGCTGCTTCTCCCTCTGCCACAGGGGCCCTTAAACCATCCCGTCTCCTTCTGGCCCTTAAACCCACCTCCTCCAGGAAGCTTCTGCTGATTGTGCTGCTTCAATTTGCCCCCTCCCTTTCTAAGCTCCTATGACACTATCTGTACTGCTCCCCTCCATTTAGCACTGAATTACTTAGTGTCTTGGATTATGACGTAAATGTTCCATGTACTAAGTATTTTACAAAGATTTCCTTAAGCTCCTTCGTGAATGGCAAGTACCCTTGGGAAAGGGCAATGTCGGCTGTCTCAGGATGTGTCACCATAACTGCACCAGGGATGGCAGGGACATTCCACTTCCAATGCTATCTCCAAACAATGGGTAACAGCTGCCAGGACTGACATGTTCAGTCAAATTCAGGAGTGACACTAGGCCTCACTGAAAAAGAATGCAATGACCATTCGTGATGCCTGCCCCGGGCATGGAATAGAAAGTAGTGATACTTGTGTCTTTTCCCCAATCCTGGACTAAACATGGATGTATGTACAGTGGTTTCTCAATTTTTAAAAAAATCAACCTAACTTTAAAAATGGAGGATTTATCAAGCATTCATAATAAACAGTCTAGAGTTCTAAATCCATCATCAAACTCCAAATGCATTCATATACTCAATAAATTTCATGAATGATCAGCTTGTACAAAGTGTGGCAGCAGGTGGTTGGAAGGCAGAGGTGAGGAAGACAATTAAGAGTTAGTAATTGACAGAGACAGGAACGCACAGCAAACAGTCATATCAGTAATACTAAGTGGTCCCTAAAGAGGACTGTGTTTTAATGAGGGTAAGCAGGAAACATTGCCCAGGGGAGATGGCACTGAGGTTGGGCCTTAAACGATCAGCAAATTTTACAGGCAGAGATGAGAGGAATGAATATCTCAGGAGAAAAGCACAGTGTGTCGACTTAGCCCTCAAAGGGTGCTGAATCTGGAGAGAAAGATGAGGTATGTATGAAAGAACTAGAGTACAAGGTAGGAAGTAGCAAGAGACATATAATGAATTGCTCTGTGACCGAGACACTGTCTCAGAAAGGTCCGTCAGGGAGTAGGATCCATCTGAGGGAAGGGAGGCTGAGGGCACAAGCTAGCTGAGGTAGGTGCTGACCAGGATCGAGAGTGGTTACCGAGGGAAAGCAGGGTGGAGCTGGAACGAACTCTCTTGGCAAAGAGTTAGCAGAACTTGGTGGCTGGACAGAAGTGAAGGTGAGGAAGGGCTGCACTTACGGCTAACCAGAGAGGGCATATCTGGTTCTTCTTACAAATCCTGACTCTCAGCAATGGAGCTTCTAGTTCCGCAGGCTCAGGGCACAATGGTGATTTGGGCTATGGTCTCCTGCAAAACTGGAGGTCCTAGCATTCTCTAGGTTTTCCACAAGAGTGTTCCCATCACCAAGAAAGAGCTGCAATAGCAGTATATGACAACCTTAATAGCATCCTCACTTCCCCAAAAATTTTAGGGCAAGGTGGGAAGTCTCCAAAAGGCAGAAGAGAAGGGAAGTGAGAACTGGCCCTTGCAGCAAACAGCACTTGCAGGTGAGAAGAGACAGTTCCTCAGAAAGCAAGCTTCTTTTAAGGAAATTACTGACACATCAAAGCCTGGTGAGTTACTAAGGTAGTTAGATCATCTCAAGTTCTAGATTAGGTCTCCCATGGGGACTTCTCAGGGACCCTTTATTATAATGGACAGAGAATGAGAGAGGAAGGGAATCCAGAGATTCCCCAAATTATATCCTCTCTTCAAGGAGACAATGTGAACCCATAATCTACCCAAGTCTAGAAACTGACCCCTGCTCTTTGAAGCACACTGTTTACCCCTGGGTCTCCATGAACTTGTTCCCATGCTTTTAAGATTTTACTGAGAATCCCTTAAGGCTCAAACATTACAGGGCATTGTCAAAGCCCTTGATTGCACAGTGGGAAGAAAAATTGACAAGCCACAAGAGCGAGCCCAGATTTATGTACATTCAGAAGGGTGACTATGTCGCACTAATGACAAACCTCTTTTGCAAGTGGCCAGCTGTCCCTGGTATTCCGGGACACCCTTCCCAAACACACACACACACACACACACACACACATAGTTGACTCTCCCCTAACGTCTTCTCTTTGTAAAGTGAAGGAACATTCCCTTAGTCTTCCTGCCAGTATGCTGCTAGCAGTTGAAAAATGGGAGGAGGAGGAGGAAGAAGAGAATCATCATCATCATCATCATCATCATCATCATCATCAGGAACCTTTCCATCAAGATGCAAATACCCACATACACACACACACTTCTTTTTAAAGCACAGAATGGACGTTTTTTCAGGGAAAAGCAGGGTTCTCAAAGCACAGTCCTATGCTTGTGTTACTAAAAAACCAATGGCTTTGGCTCAGTTCTGTTAACCATCAGCAATTATCTTCCTGTCAAAGCTAAAGGTAACAAATTTCCCCATATCCAGCAAGGCTATATCACCGACCGGACACCAACATCATCTGACGGCAAGTAAATCACCACAGCAGCCATGGGCCCTGACAGACAAATGCTCTGTCTCAGAAAATCCAGGTCTATCACTCAGAAGAGGGAAAAAGGTTCTCTCAGCTGGTCTTGCAGAGAAGAGATTAAATGTTGCAGATTCGGTAAGTACAGTAGAAAGCAAATCCTAAATATGAGAGTTATTAATGGACTTTGCACTGGTCTTTTTAATCTGTTGCCAACATATGCTCATCTATTTTACCTTGGTCTGCCTTGTTTCCTGATGGACGTAGCAGGCAGGAACGGTGCATTATCCCACCCTTAATCAGAGCCAATAGCACAAGAGCAATGTCCTGCTACCTATCAAATGGGGACTCCTTTAGCAATAGCTGTTCTTTTATAATGAAGACGGTGTAATAAAAGATACCACTAATATGTCCTGTCCTTATACTTAACAATAACATTCATTGCATGATATGCTACATAATGGGGATATCACTTCTTAACCTGCTCAGAAACAAAGTACTGCATTATCACAGGGCAATTGGAACTTGGCTGGAATTCCCCGATAATCTATGGGTAGAAGTGGCATCACCCTCCAACCCCCCAAAGGACATAGAGTGCTGATGTCAGGCTCTAAAAGCCAGTCTACAATTTGAGAAAAGGCACCTTTAACCCTCACAATCACCAACCATTAAATGTGGGGCTGGAACATTTAACATTATGCAAATACCAGTAGGGGAATTTCCACTAGATTATACTGTGGGTGTGTGAGTGTCTGCAAAAAAGCTTGTTTAAGTCATTAATTTATTTCATTCAAGGCCCTGTTATAAACCCAGAGCTGAAATAGGAGAAGTGGGGATCTCAAACAATATCACTGCCCATCATGAAAATACCATCTACCCAGGGGGTTAAAATTTATCCTTTAATCCAATTATCAAGCAAGTTATCAAGTAAGACTATTGCAACCACCAGCTCAGAAAGGATAGGCAGCAAGAAGAGAGATCTTCAAACTGGTACAAGTTGCTGTGCAGAGTCAAAAGTGACATTACTGGCTTAGCAATTGTATACCATGAAATGTGTGTGTGTGTGTTTTTCCTACAAAAAATAGCTATTTACTAAAAATAATAAAAGTTTTCTTAAAATAGCTCAATAGTTTTTTTAAACATATACTTCATGCAAAAAGTAAACATTCTGTTGCTTAATTCTCACAAATTATGAAGAAAAGCTTTTTACCCCCATTTTAAAGATAAGAACTAAAAACCAGAGAACTTAAGAACTCGCCCAATGTCAACCAGCTCTAAAGGAAAGGATTCAAGACTCAAAACCAAGTCTGCCAGGATCCAAGGCCACTTCACTTTCTGCTGCCCCACAGTCAGTACTGGTATAATGGAGACCAACTGCCTCTACTTGCAAAGACCACCATGGCACAGTCTGGAACATCACTATAAGATGGCCTGCCAATTGGATGGGGAAAGAGACAAGCTTAGAAGCCTACACAGTCATCATCTCTGTGATCTGAGCTCCTGAACACCGTATCTCAATCACCTGGGCCAGCCAATCCCCAGAATAAACAATCACTCAAAGAAAAAGGATAGGTGACCCAGCGTTTTAAGTCAACACATAATTTTTGTCAAATCCTAAGTATTAAGTTGAGCCCTGTGGAACTGCCATTTTTTTAAATGGTCAAATATTGGCAGTTCCATATATGGTTCACTAGCACAATACCAGAATTAAGGGCAGGAGATGGTACAGCGAACCATCTACCTTCGGGCAGAGGACTTTTACCTCTAAGAGATAATGCTTTGCCTTAGTTTCATGCCAAAGTTCCAAAAGCCACAGTGTGGTGAGAAAAAGAACTGGACTTATAGTAGGGAGGAATCTAGAAAACTGATTTCCAGGCTATGACTTCAGCTAACTTGCCTCCCCCCTCTTGGTCTCAGTTTTCTCCTGTGTGACATGGCATTGGGCCATAAGACTTGAAAGATTTCTTCCATTTTTGAAATGTTATCATGTTAGTGCTTTGCGCATGACATCATATCTTCTCCTAAGAGTGGACAGTTGGCTAAGGAAAATGACAGAAAATGTGAGTGAGCTGGAAGGCTGCAGTAGGCAGGAGGCAAGTACCAAAGAAGAAGAAAGGAGCCAGGAATGGGAAATTGGGGTTAAAAAACAAGGTTACTAATGTTATAAATTGGGAAAGGACGAGACCTGGAGGCCCAAATATTTAATATTTCCACTTGCTTACTTGTTGAGTACCTACAGCTCAACAAGGAACTAAGATGGACAGTCTGAACCATATTTTTCTCATCACACTCCTCTAAGAGGTTCTGAGACCTTTAACATACCCACAAATCAAATGTCAGCAGCTAAATGAATCTGGCATTATCCTTCTCAGGATTTACAGCCAATGTACCAATCCCTTGCCTGTCCTAAATCTGCCATTTATGAGAGAAGTATCCCAGGACTCCAGGTGCAGCCACTTACTCCCCATCTGTCCACATAGGGACACAATGACACTTGGTGACAGGATAAAGCTCATGACTAAGTTCTCCAACCATGAGAGCACTTTAGATCAGAACAAACAGTTCATACGGTCCTGGGGGGAGAGTTGGCAACCTTAAATCTAAGAATGAACCCAGGAGCACTGGACTTGGTAGGACTGAGTCAGGCCATCCTATCCTCACTGTGCCAGGAACATTTACAGGGTCAAGGACAAGGGAAGAAAGCAGTCCAGTAATGGTCTACCATGCCGTTCTTCTCTAGCTGCCTCATTGCTTTGCCACACTCTGCAAAAACCATTCTCTGACATCTTCATGGAAGCTCTATCCAGTGTATCTGAGAAGCTGTCTTTTCCAGCAAGTAGGAAATAGACCTTCACTGGGTCTAAGAGAGAAAGGACTTAGCTGAGAATCAGGAATCTGTTCTAGTTCAAAATTCTCAAAGACATACCAGCTAACCCTAGGGAAGTAATATCCATTCTCTGAACTTATTTTCCCCTCTCTAAAATGATAAACTATACTAGATCAGAGTTTGTAAACTGGGACCCAGAGGTCAGATGTTACCTACAGGCATGATTTGTTTGTTTGTTTATTTTGATGTCTTCATTGAACAATCAAGAAATTACCATAAAAACCTATATTTCTGGCTTCTCTTAAAAATAAGATCTTAAGTACAGCTTACAAGTAGCTTGTATTGAACAATCATCCTATAGATTATGACTATGAACTTTGGACAAAAATTTTAAAACTATTATGTGAAGGTACTGGAAAGTAACAAAAGCAGGCAGAAACTATAGAAATCAATCCTTAACATAAGGGTCTTTTACTTAGTGAGATTAGCTTTTTACTTGAGAGCACTCACCAATCTGCCACTGACAGGGCAGCTAAAAAATGAGAAGAGAGATCCCAGAATTGAGAGTACAACAAAGGGTGAGACTCCAGAATCTGCATAAAAACTTCAATCACACCCTTAGGTGACCCTAAAATGCACATTTTCTGGGGAGATTACAAGGAACTGAATGAAAAGCAACAACTGAAGTCTGAAAAAACTTAGAATTGAGATTTCAGCTGCTTCTTATCACAGGGAAAAGAAAATCTATAGTTTGGATCCAGCCAATCTACCTTATTAGAATAAAAACTCAACAAACTAAAAAACAAATAACAAAAAAAAAACAACAACCCAGAAACCACAGTCTGTCAGTCTATGCAATGTATCACCCACAATTATCCAGGATAAAATAATAAATTATTAGACAAGCTAAAGAGTAGGAAAAGGTAACCCATAGTCAAGATTTTTAAAAAGTCAATAAATACTAACACTAAGATGACTCACATTTTGATTAATAAGCAAGTATTTTAAAGCAGCTGTAATAAATATGACTAATGTCTTAAGGGAAAAGATGGTTGTGATGAAGGAACAGATGGATAGAATGGGAATCTCATCAGAGAAACAGTAACAACAAACCAAATGGAAATTCAAAAACTAATAAGTACAATATTTAAAATGAAAAATATACTTATAAGATTAACAGGAGAATGGAGATGACAAAATAAAGGATCAGTGACCTTGAAGATAGATCAACAGAGACTATGCATCCAGAAAGAAAGAGGGAAAAAAGATTTAAGAAGCAATAAAAAGAGACTCAGTGACATGTCAGACAATTTTAAGTGATCTAACAAGCATGCAATTAGAAGCCCATAAGAAGAAAGGAAACAGAAAGGGTCAGAAAAAAACACATGAAAATCAATGGTGAAAAAAATCCCCAAATTTGGTATTAAGAAATACCTCAAACTTACAGACACAAGAAACAGAGAAATCCACACAGCATCAATTCAAAGACTATTAGACACAGGAACATCATGTCAAACTGCTGAAAGTCAAAGTTAAGGAGAAAATACTAAAAGGAAACAGAAAAAAAATGACATTATATATATGAAGAGCATCAATGGTAAAAGTTTTACATGACTTTCCATGAGAAACAATGGAGGCAAGAGACAATGGAACGATCTCTGTAAACTGCTGAACAACAACAAAACTCAATCCAAAATTCCATAACCAATGAAAATGTTATTTAAAAATGAAGGCAATATGAAGACAACTTCAGATGAACAGAAACAGAGAAATTGTTGCCAAAGATCTGCATGATAAGAAATGTTCAAAGAAACTCTTCATGCTGTAAACATTACCAGATGAAATTTCTGTACTACAAAAAGGAATGAAGACAGTGGAAATGGTTAATATGCAATCAAATGTAGACTAAATTCGTTTTCTTCTTTAAATTTCTTTAAAAAATATGTAGCTGGGAAGTGGGTGTGGCTCAACTGATAGAGTGTCTGTCTACCATATGGAGGGTCCAGGGTTCAATTCCCAGGGCCTCCTGACCCATGTGATAAGTTGGCCCACACGCAGTGCTACTGCACGCAAGGAGTGCCATGCCATGCAGGGGTGTTCCACGTGCATGGAGTGTGCCCCACAAGGAGAGATGCCCCGAGTGAAAAAAGCGCAGCCTGCCCAGGAGTGGCGCCGCACACATGGAGAGCTGACACAGCAAGATGATGCAACAAAAAAGAGATGCAGTTTCCCAGTGCCATCAGATAATGCAAGCAGACGCAGAAGAATATACAGCAAATGGACATAGAGAGCAGACAATGTGGGGGAAGGGGAGAGAAATAAATAAAAGATAGATAGATAGATATAAAAATATATAAATACAGATAAATATAAAAGATACATAAATATAAAAGATACATAGCTGTTTAAAGCAAATTTTTAACCCTGAAGTGTGGTAGGAGTATACAGGGCATTAGAGCACAAAAGTACACCTGGCATGTATAAGGTCTTCAGTAGATACTTGTTGCATAAAGGTAACAATAATTGAGGTTGCCACTTTTGAACAAGAAAACTATCCTAAGTCTCCTTTCAACCTTATTGCTCCATGATTCTAGGTGGCTATGGCCAATCTCTAATTATTGGTACTAATGATCTGTGCAGATATTCTCTAAGAACACATCATCCAGAGATATATTTGGTTTGGATTAACATGTTGATATCTCCCAGTATTTCACTGCAGTCCCATGTATAGTAGCCAACATAACCAAGGAGACCCATTAACATTCTTGATTATATGATAGGCAGCCCATGATAAGCCCACCTGTCTGGGATATATTCTCTCTAATGAAATACAGATAATAGCAAACTATAAGAGTTAAGAGCATGAGTTTGATATTATACAGAGTTAATTCTATCTGGCTTGTAACTTTTAGATATGTGGCCTAGAGCAAGTCATTTAATCTCTTGTAGTTTCTGTTTCCTCATCTGTAAAACGGGAAAAATAATACTTCCATCATACGGTTGTTGAGATGATTAAATGAGATGAGGTCTATAAAGATCCTGGCACTTACATGGGTAATAACAGGAGATTCTTGGTGGGATGATTTAGTTTTAAAATAAACTTTAAAAGTATAATCTTATAAAAGTATAAGTATAAAGTAAGTGAACCAGAGTGGACTTTGGCTAGTTCTATCAAAATATTCCTTTTTTGCTGAAAACACCAGTGAATGCTTCTGCTAACTCAGCCAATGCAGAGTCCTCGAACTGACCCCACAGTTAAGGAACGATCAACACTCCCTTGAACCCCTGCCATCAGGCCAAGATGCCCTGACCACAGTGGTTCATTTTCTCATACACACTTCTCCTTCAAATGAGTGATTCAACCCAAAAGCTGATCTAAGCATATGGCATGCAGGATCACACTAGTTCATATCACAGGCTGCACCAGAATCACAGATGGTAAGATTTCAAAGAAGAGGCTACTGAAAAACACAATCAGAACACATAATTACAGAGGGAGGAATGCCCCATGAGCCCACGAACTGTTGCAAAGCAAATTCCCCAAATACTCAGATTTGGGAAGAAAAGTGTAGAATCCAAAGACCCAGGGTGCAGGCACTAGCATCCCTCATCACTCAGAATGTTAACCTGCAAGAAGCTGACCAAGGCCAAGTTCTCCAGTGCATCATTGCAAAGCCAACTGGGCTTATCTGGCTTGCTACAAATTACATGTAAACTAAGTGTGGTGTTTATAATCTCAACTTCAGTTATGAGTTACTTCTCTGGTTAATTGCTAGACTGCTGGCTTTCTACCTACCCTTAACTTTCCATAAGTGGTTAACTAACAAGCCCATCATTACCAGCTTCAAAAGGATTAGAGGTTAAGCATAAGCTTGATTATAAGCCATAAATGTGAGTAATTTCAAATGTTATTGGTTATTACAAAAATATATGATAATAATTTCCTCTTTAATGAAAGGGAACATGTTTATAGTGGTCCCACGCTCCTTGTTCAGGCTTTGGGAAAGAGATGAAAGCATGATAAACAGCTCAGCCTTGGGGTGGGCATCTGGGAAAAAGTAATACAAATGAATACGCACTACTCAGCACATCACCATGTTTGCATGATAAATACAAAGTTTATGGGCTCCTTTTTTGAAGGAGTGCATGTGTGGGAAGGTTAGGAGTCAAAGTGTATAGTGTCAGAGTAGGCAAAGAAAAAGGACACCAAAAAGCCCCCTTCTCTTTCACAGCATTACAAAGTTAGAATTGAAGATTTGCCCAAGTATTCCTAAACACTGTGATTAAAAATACACACAAAATGCATAATACGTAAAATAATAGTAACACAGACTGTAGAAGTAAAACAATATATTTTAAATCTCCCAAACACATAAATGTGACATGGAGAAAATGGAACGTGAATGTGAATGAGAAACCTAGGAATAGTTGAAATTCTGAAATTGTAATAAAGCTGAATGCAGCCATTGAATGGAGGATGAGGTGAGTCCTGTTCCTCAAGAAATGGAAGGAGCGCCTGGCTGTTGAGAGCAGGCTGTTGTCCATTTGGGATAAGCTACCCAGATAACAGGATACCCTACATTTCACGTGGCTGACTCTTGGAAGATGATTTCTGGTCCCAAATTCCAATTGATGTTAGGAAACCCAAGGTCAGTCAAGTCACAGATCTGACCACGAGGCTGCAACATGACAAGGGAGTTCAGATGGCACCATGCCAGTGAGATGTTAGCTTCCTGCCTGCACCAAGTAGGTAGGTGAGAGCACTCCTGGGAGCACAAACCATGGTGCCAACACCAATAGCTAAGAAGCCACGGGAAGGCAAAGTGGCAATAAAAGCTTTATGGCTACCCCTCCTTACGCTGAGTGTTCTCTTTCTAAATTAAAAGTCGTTTTCCATTTTTAACAGCACCAACAATAACACTTTATAGAGCACTCTCTTTTCACAGAGCACTTTACAGTCATTAGTTATTTAATCCTCACAGGTGTCTCAGGAGGCCAACTGGCAAGGGACTCACTCCCCTTTTCTTGTCCAGAAGAGCAGGAGCTGCTCACAGAGTGTAGGGGCCGGAGGTAGCGGCACTCCCAATATAGGAGCAAGGGGCTTAATCCAAACCATAATCCAGTTTGCATTTGCCAAGCTCATTGATATTTGCAGAGCAATTATTTTTTATGCATAGTCAAATCATTTTCACCAAGAGAACCACTCTTGCCTTCATTCCCCCTTAAAAGATACCAATATCAGTGGTTCAAAGCGGTAAAGATTTCATTACAACTTTCAAGTTAATAATCCCTCCCCAATGTGTTTGTTGCCTGGAAAGGCAGCAGACATGACCAGTCCATTCAGATAGAACAAATTCACCTGCTGAAATACTTACATAACTCCAAATCCGTATTTCATGAGACATTTCTGTCTAACAGAATACAACTCCAGACAATGTCAAAAGCCTGCACCCCAATCCACACATCTCCCTAGCTCTTTCCTGTGATTATTTCATTTACTTAACATTTATGGGGCACCTGCTATGTACAAGACACTGCTGGGTGCCATAAGGGACAAGATGTTAACTACATGTGGCTCTGTACTCAAGGATCCACAGGCAAGGGAGAGAGAGAGACATACACGAACTGTACAGGTGCAAGATAAAAAGCACCAAGTACCAAAAGGAGTGGAGATGGGATGCTGCAACCAGAACTCAGCATACAAGTTCACTTTTAGGTGGTAGAGAACCAGAATAGTTTCATGAAAGAGGTGGTCTTAGAGTTGGGTCTAGGAAAATGATCAGAAATTTGATGTTAGGGATAAAAGGCATCTTGGGTGTGCCCAGAACAGATGAGACTGGGTGGGGGTGGGCAAGGAGAATATTTGTTTCCAGGTACTTGGTATATAGTATGAAAAGAACAAAGACCATTTTCCACCATCCTCCTTAAAGAAGCCCCCTTCCCACCCAAAGCCTCCCTCTATCTCAATAGCTCTTTCTGTGTTCTTCTCAGGTCATATCACTGTTAGAAATTGCCTTATTTGTTTACATTCCCCACTACCACCCCTCCCCCACCATTAGAATGTGAACTCCATCTTATTTACCCATACATCCAGAACACTGATTGCACTAAGTTAGGCCCTCAATAAACATTTGTTGAATTTTTAGCTAATTAATTAATTACTGTGTCGTGGAATCCTGGAGATGTGTCCTATACCCAGTTTCAGTTCCAGAAGGCTCTTGGTTGTCTTGACTTAAATGCTTGTGCTCTGTTGACCTGATCTGGGTGGGGGGTATGGGGGAGAGTCCGACTTAATTTTTCTTCTGTTCTAAGCACATGTGCCCATACAAATGCCACAGTGTCTCCCAAGTGTTCTGAGGTCCCCAGTGACAGCTCTTCTCCCCATGGAGGCCACCAGGAGGGACTACATGGAGAGCAGGAGCCCAAGGGCCAAATATCCACCTAGTCCAAACCATCCCACAGTCGAGACCAGGCCTATGGAATCACCTCGGAGAGTGATCACTGCAAACCCACAGCCAAAGCTGCTGGAGTAGAGAGTAGATACTTGAGATGCAGCCAACAAGTGGTTACCTCCTGAGAAGACACAGAAAGCCAAGGAATCTGACATTCCCAGATTTCGTCAAGTCCTGTTTATCTCTTCCCAAAGTACATCCCAATGAAAACTCAGGAAAGGATCCAAGGAAGGAGGCCTATAGTTGAAAGAAAATGAGCACAGATCTTTAGAAGGCCTTCCAAGTGAAGACAAAGACTGGGAAGCCAGTCCTAAAGCCACAGACCCCAAGATGCCTTTTCTTCCTTGGTAATAGTATCTCCAAGGATCTTTAAGACATAAGTTTAACACAAATAGGAACTTTAAAAAAAAAAACAACAACCAGCAATAAAGTCCACTGTGTGTGGGTTCCAAAACTTCTTGCTGATCACTGAAATGGGAAGTTACATCTTTCTAGCAGTCAAACTCAAATGCGTTCCTTCAATTTTAAGGCAGCAGCCAGCCATATACACAGGTCTGTGTCCACGCCTGTCCAGGGCCTCTAATAATTAAAGGAATTGCTTCCACAAAATATGTTTTTAGGATCACAGGGATAATTGAGACAGAATGCTAAGCTGGCGTGATTTTGGGGGGATCCATCTAAAAGGCCTAATCATAGCTAATTCTCCGTTGGCGGCCACCCTGGGATTTCACGCAGAGCGCTGGTTTCACTAAGGTAATTGGTGCTATTGAAACAAGCCAGTGCTCTGCAGTTCGCTGCTTCCCTCCTTGCCTCTGGGCACGAAGAGGATCAATATTTGTTAGGATTGCTTCTTGTTCCAACAATGTAAGATTTACAATACTAGCTGGGATTCTCACTTTGTCTTCACACAACTCATCAGTGGAACCCAATTACTAACCTCAGACAAACAACATTAACATGAGCCTCTATGCTGCTTTATTGCCCTTCATCCAAGTCACATTTCAGGGTCCTCAGGCAGTGCCACTATAACAGATACTACACTTTAAAGTGTGCTCCAAGGAATAAATTCTCAGTCTTTCATTACTCGTACCTTGATTTACTTCATATCATCTTGCCGCTATAGACAAAGATAACACACTGTAAATTACAGCCATCCTGTCTCGTAGTTTCAGAGGTAGGGGGAAGGCAGGGAGTGATGCTTTGGCTTCACAATTAGCGCCGGCCCAGGCGCGGTTGCTCCCACAGTGCCCGTGATTAGCCACTGTTTATTAGAACCATTTGCAAAGCGTGGTTTGAACGCAATGCCTCCCCCCACCCTCTGTCCTCCCTTCTGCCAGAGAGCCCATTAAATAAGAAAAACTTCAAAGCTCCATGAAAAGATGGCTTCAACTGTTCTTTATCGCAGCTGCTCGCAGGTTATCAGCTCATAGTTCAGGAGGTAACGTGGCAAATTTATTTAGAGGAAAAACCCTTACAGTAATCTACTTCCTGTTACTAAATGGCTCAAAGGCCCCCGAATTGGGTATAATTCTCAGCAACTCCCTCTTTTCGCCATCCCAAACCCTTGTCTAAATTAGAGCCTTGAATTTCAACTCACAAGAGTGCCTGGGCAAGGAGAGCCCTAGGAAACAGTCATTGGAAAAAGTCCTTCAAGTTAGCTGTAGCAGTACCCCCTTATTTGTCCTACAATTTCCTCCATCCTCCATCCTATTCCAGTAGCTGATAACTAAGAACATTAGTTTTATGCGACTTGTCAAGCTCAAATGAAAAGAGAGCTAACTTTAATGACACTGCAATTAATCGCCCCAATAGACAGACAGCTAAAAGACAAGATATTGACTTCATTAAGGATAATGTATTATGTCATTAAGTTGGTAGGGTCACCTTGTGTATCATACATGCCTGCTAATATATTGGCATTTTCCTCAAATAAGATAAATTCAGATATGAGTGATAAAGCTGATTAGAAAATGTTTAATCTACAGAGGCTACTTTCCTTATACACCGGTTCCGTTACCCTAGGTGGGAGTGAAGTAGTAAGAAAACATTATAGGCCCAAGATTATCTCAAATACCAGATCCAACTCATTTATAACCTGGTCTTTCACCCTTCATTTCTACAGTGAAAATGGTGTCTTTAATGATGGAAGTTGCAGAGCACTTGACAACTTGATTGTTCCCCAGTTGGGGGCAGGGGAAGGGGCAGGGGCATTTAAACACAGCACCTGTTTTATTTTGAACATTCACATGCCCAGACAGTTCAGTCGCATGCTAGTGATGACATGGAGTAGGGGTTAAACCTGGCAGGGCTTGGCCCCCAAAGCTACTCATTTGGGAAAAGAAATTGTGATACAACACAGCTCCCAAATGGGTCATTCTTTTTAATCTGATATCTTCTCGTCGAGACATATCTAAAGGGAGTTGGTTAGCTTAACATAAAGTCATTTTTCATTTAGAGTGGGGTATTTGCAAATTAAGATACATTTGTCAAAGCTTTTTTTCCCCAGCAACTTGATTTCCCATAAATAAAATAAGGTTTTTAAAAATTATTTATCTCTCTTCAAATAATTTAGCAAGTTTGTAATCATAGTTCAAGTGTTATCTGAAGCTGAGGCATTCCCATGGAGAGTATCTTGCCATTCTCTAAGTAACTGATTTCATAACACTTATTTTGGGGATGTCAGGACCTCTTCCCCTACTTAAGCAACACAGTAATGATTTTATCACATTTCATTTGATTGAAGTAAAATATTTATTTGCAACTGGAGGCTTAGTCCATAAGTGATACTTGGATAAGAAAATGCAAACTGAGAAAAAAAGTGCTGCATAACTTACTGAAATGTGTGCCAAGGTGGATAAGAGATACATACGTGCGGACATAAGTTGCATATATGTTCTCGTGTATAAATATACATAATTAGACTCATACCCACAGAACATGTCTCAATATTATATTGAATTCTAGTCTTCATTCCATGAAGGGATCTCAGAGTCTTCCACACACAGCCCCCCACCAAAAAATGAGCACATCAAACTCCTGAGAAGTGAAGCAATTCATCCACATTCACACAGAGAGTCAATAGCAAATTATAACAGAGGTCTGAGGATTCCCAAGTCAGAGATCTGCCCTCCACACTGCTCTGTTTCCATCCCCACACATGTAAACACCTTTCTAAACCCACTTTTCACACCCACAGATAGAACTTTCCAGATTGTGTCTCCTTTTTTGGAGTACAGAAATATAGGATTCAATGTACTAGGGGCCTTATAAACAAAGATGATAAAAACCAGGAAATATCTTCCCAGACTTGACCAGGCAGGTGGCTTAAAACTAACTGCCTTTTCACTCACCATCAGTCTTTTAAATGAAACAATAAAACAAAAACAAAAATAAAGGAGGTGGCCACACCACTGTCCCGAGGCCAGAGCAAAACCTCTGATTTGCTGTTCCCCATCAAGCATCGCAAGCACATCCAGCCCACATTTTTCCTCCCTGCTGTTGCCACAGATATTAAAATGACTTGCTTGCTTTTCCCAAGCTCAGAGAGGAGGGCAGGTCTGACAGCAGTGAGAAGCATCTCAGTAGCTTGAGGACAGACACCTCCCCAGTGGTACAAGGAAGACTTCCCGCCACTCCCTCTCAGAACCCGCTGCTAATTACCAACACCTGCAGCCCTTCACGCCAAGCCATCCCTTTTAACCTGAACCTTCATCTTTTCTATTATTTCCATTAAGGTTGTCAAAACCAGAAGTTTGGGAACCTTTCTCTGTGACCTTGGCATTTCTTTGCAGGCTTAACGTATTGGCGTTTTTCTCTCTGACTGCATCTCTTCTCATTTGTCATGATTATTGCTGAATTTTTCAACTGTCATTCCCAAACGTAAATCAATGGTTGTCTACTTCCCTTTTGTCATATCTGCACGGCAAACAGCCTTTTGCTTCTAAATGAAGCTTCCTCCCTTTCCATCCATTACAAGGGGCCTGTCTGCAGGAGAAGTCAATCCTTTGTTAGGTCATTGCATTTATCATGCTTCCAATCAGTACCTGACACACTTATTCAGCCAGGTCTTCAACCACACAATCATTGTTCATCCGGGGTTTTGCTGAAATGTATTTATGCATGGTGTTTTCGCTATCCATCTTGGGCAGTTTTAAATTTTTCACCCCTGCCCTTCTCTGCCTTGGGACTCATTGCTTAGATGGAGCAGGGGAGGAGAGGGAAGGGGGTGGGAAGGAAAGAGCAAGCAGCTTTGTTTCTGTGGGAGGAGCTGTGAGAGAGTTCTCTTCTCCGTGAAAAACTGAGAGTGAACCAAGAGAGACGTTGGATCCGAGGCTGGGACCCCTCGTTATAGGCACCACTTAAGCCAGGAGAGCCCCTCTCGCTGTGAAAGGTGCCTAGTAGGGCTGGTGCCCGAGCTCGACACCATGGGAGTGCAGCCTCGTGGAGCTTAATAAACCCCTTTACAAGCACATTGGCGCCAATTGTCATACAGGACCCTAATACAAGAAAACTGTCTAAAAGGGAACCTATTCTAAGAATTCACACTTCCCCCAGGGGCACTGAGCCAGGGCTTGAAATAAGCCAGCATGAGTTGCCAGGAAGCTCCCGGGTGAACACGGGGCTGCTACCGGCACCGACAGTGGACAAAGAGCGAGGTGCCCAGGCCGCTCACCACCCGGCGCCTGGACCCACGCACGCCGAACAGGTTCCTCTTCCCACCCCCCGTGAGCCCTTTATGCCTTCACTGGCCCTTCAAGATCTCGTTACCATCTGAGTCTCTGGCCTCTGGCCTACTCTGACTTCTGTTGGATAGCAAATATTTAAACAGAAGAATCCAGGCTCTCTCCTTTCCTATAAATGCTTTCAACACAGGGTTCAGAGAAGGGACACTTCCAAAGTTGGTCAGGGCCTTAGCAGCTGCCCAGACTCTTCCTGGTCTCTCCTTCTACTCATTAAGGCACCCAGGTAAAACAGGACATGGAATGGCAATAAATCCAAGGCATGCTTAATTCGTCTCCCTCCTCTGACTGAAGAACAGTCCTAGGAAACCAAGAGGTTCATACGAGGAAATGGTTAGGGGGAAAGGTTGACACTGGTGCTTTGAGGTGTTTAATGAGCATAATTATACATGTTTATGCCATAATTAATAACGATTAAGTCATTCAACCTGGTTTTCTTTTCCTTAGATCCATAGGTACTGCTTCACCCTACCTCAGAACCCACAAACACACATTTTACAGATAAATAAATTAAGGCCTGCTATTGTTGAATAGCCAGGTAAGGCCACAGATTTAACCCAGAGAAATGGGAGTGCTTGAATCCCCATTCACTGCTACTGGCAACCCTAGAACTTCCCTGCTGCTCTCATTGTTGATATTGCTGTTAAGGGATGCCGTTGACAGTTGTGCAGTGTGTGACTTGCACGGGGGGCATGGCAGTCCACTAGTGTGAGTAAATAGGCAGAGGATAAGCAGGTCTTTCACACCAATACTTTATATGGGAAAAACTACTTAAGATACAGCCCATACAGCAGGATACAACTACAGTAACCTAAAAATATATCCTCAGCAGGAACATGAAGGCACCAAAAAATACAGTATAAAAGCATTCTCCTTGTCTTAGCTAAATACCTTCCCACCCCACAAGACTTGTGAGGCTGTTTCTATGTGGTGACACTTGGTCCGGAATACTAGCTACACCATTTTAGCAGATGTACCACTGAGAAAGAGTTACTGCTTCATCTACTTAATGGCCCTAGAGCATCTTACAGGAGCTTATATTGCACTGTGGACCTTCTATGACCTCTATTACTATGGCTAGAAACCACTTTGGTCTGGATCCACTGCTCTTAACCAAAACTAAGTCTTATTTCTTTTTCAAACAAAGATTATAACACAGCCAGCAATGGATCCAAAATATGTTCTTGCTCTTTAAAGCCCTCATCCAAGTATGGGCACAGGTCTTCAATGCAAGTCTTGAGATATTTCCCCATTAGCGATGCATCAGAGCCAATTTTCATGGTTGAACATGGAGTGACAGGTTGAGGGATGAAGAGCCTAGTGAATCTCATTGGCCAATCTCCTCCAGCATCCTCTTAGGACATCCCATAGTCTGGCTATCCTTTCAGTCTGATCATTTGCTTGAAGGTGATGAGGCAGGATAGTGACAGCTCAGATAAGGTTCCTGTCCACAATTCCTTAAATTCAGACCCACTGTCAGAAAGGATAGTGTCTGGCAAGCCATGTGTTGAAAATACCTGTGATTATTTCAAAAAGGACTAGAGGAGTCATTTTGAAAAGGACTCTATTCCTGCAGAGTTATTATGGATGCTTGACTAAGGCTTTGATCAAGTAATTTTAAAGTTTACAAAACACCTTCAGTGGGTTATGTCAAGTAGCTTGACAATATCCTTAATGGTTTTCAACTTTATAAACCATTATCAGCTCCCAAATATAACTTTCAGTCAGTCTTCCTACATAGAACTCATGGAAGTACTTCAGATACTAGCCAAGATAATCTGATGACTACACTTGGGAATAAACTACATGATTTAATTTTTAAATTGTTTTTTGTTTGTTTGTTTGTTTTTGTGGGCAGATTTAATTTATTCAAGCTGGATGCTTAGAACATTGAGTTCCATAACAAGCTGCTCAATGGCCATCCCATCTAGTACAACTAACTGGAACAAGAACCCAAGCAATGTAATTTGCAACCACGTGGCTTGATCAACTACATGGATTAGCAATCTTTAAAGTCATAAATGAGATCTGTGGCAAAAGAGAATCTGTCTACCTGGCTTGTAAGCATGCATAGTCATGGGGAAAAAAAAAGATATCATATATGTACCAAAATAATCAAGCTCAGAAAGAGAACTCAAAGAAACTTGTAATTGATACAAATGGCAATGGCCAGGTATTGAGATAGCTGTGTACAATTGACTGAAGTCTCAGGAATCTTGTGGACAAACACAACTTCAATAAGGTGAAGTGATGAAGCCATGTGATACAATTCAATGCCTTTTTGTTGATCCTAATGGGTGAATGCAGAGTCCTAAATCAATAAACATTGGACACCATGAATGTGGCTTCACAACTGGCAAAGCCAGTTCCATGGACAGGAGTTCCCCAGTAGGAGAATCAGGTGGCTCCACAATGCTGATGAAAGAGGATGTTTAGAGCTCCATGTAAATGTCCTTAGAGAGGAGACCCAGAGGAAGGAAATACTGTGCACCCTAGTTTTACATTTCCCTGCCATTCAGATCCTGGCTATATAACAACTTTATTGATTCCTAAAAGTATTTTCCATCTCCTGTTGGGGGATCAGGATATCATTATCAACATTTTAGGTGGTATTTAGGTTGATATTCTAGAAATCTGGGTTTCCATGGGGCTGTGGACACTTGTAGAACAATGGAAATTTTGAACTGAAGGCCCTTAATATGAAGTGCCACTCGGTGATGACAATTTAGACACCTAAGCAGTTATTTATAAGTTTAGGTAAGGTTAAGTTTTCAAAGCCCATGATGTTTCTAGTAAGTTTTACCTTCTTGGACACACACAGCTGATTCTACCATTGAAAGATACTTAAGTTCTTCAACTTGATTTTAACTCGGAATTAAAGGTAGTTTGGGGTCTCAAGCAAATAGATGCAGTGGCTGAAACCAAATGTAATGTTATCATCTTCCCCTTGACTGCTCACTAGAAAATACCTTGGGAATTCACTTGACAAAATCCTGCCATCTGGTCTTATTGTGTCATGGTGTCAATACTTTGCTGTATGATTATTTGTCCATGGGAAAATATTCTTACAAATGGCAAATCCCCCAAGCAGACCATCTATTAGGCAGGCTATAGAAGGAATTCTTATTAGGCTTCCATGTTGGATTAAGTTACTTCAAATCTCAACTTTGGAATTCCATTTTTCTATTGTTTAAATTTACTTCCCTTCTGAGAAATCACAATATACATTCACAACACAAACTCTATCAACATCACCTAAAATGAACGTTGCATTCTGAAAGAAGGCTGGGAGAGGGGATGAAGGCTATCTCAGCAACTTTGACAAATTGCCTCACTGACAATATACCCTGAAAAGAGTCTTGATGAATTATCAGTAAACTACACCCCAAATTACGTTCAATCTAACAGTCATGATCACTGAAACCAACATTATCATCAACAACATCACCATCATCAAATATCTACTTATAGAACCTCAGTGGGTTATAAATCCAGGAGAAGGATCATTTGATCACTGAGTAAATATAATTTGGCTAATCCTTCAAGATTTCTGTCCAAAATGGCTGTACAATTCTACTCTCCCACTTAGCCATACACAAGGGTTACAGTTTCCTTGCCTCTCCAAATATGGCACAAAGGGATTTCAAAAGGTGCTATATTTATAAAAGGCCTAAGCTCCACAATGCAAACTGCCTGCCCTTACTCCATTCTCATTTTTGGTGGTAACATTTAAATTTCTAAACAATGATGGAGGGTTCTGGTGAGAGGTGTATATAAAGAGATCTTGGACTTAGGCAGAGCAGGTACAAGAAGTACTGTGAGATGGGTTTAGGCTTCATGAACCATCAAGAGCAGAAGAGAAATCTTCCCAGGGTTCTCCATGATATTTTCTTCAAATAAAAGCACCTGACTCCCTGGAAACAGAATGACTGACAAAGTCTTCAATGCCTTTCACATTATGAATAAACGGTAATAAGATTTGCTAAGGTCTGAGGGTGGAGACTGTATTTGCTTATTTTCCAGTAGAACCTAAGAATGGTTTTGCATGGCACTTGTCGCTGCTGAGCATGAATTTTAAACAAGCTCCTAACCCCATCACAACAAGAAGTTTGGGAAGGGAGGCCTCAAAGAAGTGAGGCCTACACAAACCTCCCACAACGATATGCTAGCATTTACTGTGAGGGCACAAAACAGGTTGGGATAAGCCCTGATCACTGTAACCCTCAACTGCAGGATCCCTAAAATAGTAAAAAGCAACTCAGATGAAGCCCAGAACCCTAAAAGCCTGGCGGTCCATGGTGCACAGGAGACCTTCCTCCTTAGGTGGAAATGGAAGGGCTGGGTAGAGGCTAAGGCTTAATTTAACTTGCCCTTGGTTTTGAGATCTCAAGAGGAAAGAATGAACTATCCCTCATTTCTTTGAACTGGGGAAGCTAGTAAACTCATAACTTGCTACCAGATAGGAAGGTCATCTGAAGGTCACTGGAGAAAAAAAAGGAGCGTCTTCTATTTGCTGGAGGCAATATCCCAGTCATATGGAAAACAAACGGCTAACAAAATGCCTCCACTCTGCAAATGACTGGCCCTGTAACCTTGGGGAGCTTGCTTAGCTTCCAGAAGACTCTGTTTTCTCACTTGCAAACATGAAGACAAGCTAATCCACAAGGATAAGGTTGGCCAGAATTGAGAAAACAGGTGGTGAAAGGTGGTAGCTGGCAGATAGACCTCAAGGTCTATTGCATACATCTTCTCCTTGTGAAAAGGGAAAGCACAGATTGGCACACGATTTACACAGGTTCTGCCAATTTATGCGCTAAGTCAGAATCATCCATTCATACGCACTCACAGGCCACGCATACATGCACACGTGTGTGCACACAGAGCTACACCCTTCCGTGTTTCTGAATGGCTTCGCTACCATCTTCTTCCAGGGTCGCCCCGCCGAGTGCTGGGTTCTAGCACACTGCCGGCCCCCTGGGCCTCGAGGTCCTTCCTGATTGTGGTGGTGGCAGAGCTGAGACCAGGACCCCAGGCTGCTTCCAGAGCCAATTCCCACTTGGTATTACAGACCTACAGAATGTGAGAACTACCGGGCTCCTTAGAAATCACCAAACCTGGGGTCTCTCAAACTACTTTGTAGTGGTAGAATTCTCTCACAGAAAATCTGACCCAGTCACCCCAGTATATAAGGCAGCCCAGGCAGCGTTCACTGTCCCCCTCCCTCCCACACCTCCTCAAGGTGACCCTGAGACCCTACCACCAAACCCTCCAAGGGGGTCCCAGGAAACCCCCTTCATTTAGCCTGTGGAGGAAGTGGGGACCAAGGTGATAAAGGGACTCACCCGATGCCACACAAGTGGTGTACAGCAGGACAGGACCTAAAACCTAGAAATACCAGCTCGAAAGCCACCACTCTTTCCCCTGAGTTGCCAAAATATAGCCATCTAAATATCAGCATTTATATTAAGCATTAAATCCATTTTACTAAACAGTAACTACCCTCACTGTATATGATGCACCCAGCTTTAGATGTCAACTAATTTGACTTACTCTCCCTTTCATTGCCCTTATATCTTGCTTAATAAGACATTTTATTCAGATACTGCTGAGGTAATAAAAGAAGAAGCGTGGTTGCCAAATGTACTGCCATTTTTATTTTTAGCTTCACTGGAGTAAGGGGTTATTTTCTTGTGAAAAGGATGAAATGCAGCTGCCGGCCTTTTAAATTGTATCACGCAATCCTGCTTTTGCCCAAGCAATAGATTTCCAGATAACTGCAGCAATCTTCTCAAAGTGTAAAAAAAAAACAAAACCAAAAAAAAACCCACAAAAATAGCCTCTGCCACCCTTCCCCGACCCTGCCCAGCCCTGACTGTAAAGCATCAGCCAGAAGGGTGATTTTGAACTCCCCATGAATCCACTGATGCCTCCGTCTCAGGAGTTAGGAGGCTACCAGCAGGCTCTGCAACAAACAGTGCAAAGCTCTGGCACTCCCTACTGTTGTTAAAATACATATTATATACGTGTATATACATACGATGATATTAAAATTACATCACTTGACAGGTCATCATAACATGTGTGCTGCGCTTTATAATGCATCATCTCATTTAATTCTCACAATAATCCTATGGGCTAGGTATTATAGTTACTACTTCATACATGAGGAAGCTGAGACATAGAGAGGTTAAGTAACCTGTGCAAGGTCAACAGTCAGTATGCAGGGGGGCCAGGATTCGAACCCAGGCCTCTTGGGCTCTGGAGCATTGACTTTTATTCCCCCATCCTCACCCCCTCAGCCTTGCCACCTGCACTCACTGTCCGCTCTCTGTGTCCATTCACTGCTCATTCTACCTGCCTTTCTTCTCTTTAGGGGGCACCAGGAATCAATCCTCAGACCTCCAATGTGGGAGAGAGGCATTGAGCCACCTCAGCTCCTTGTTTGTTGTGTCTCTCATTGTCTTTCCTCTGTGTCTCTTTTTTGTTGTTGTTGCATCATATTGTTGTGTCAGTTCATGGTGCAGGCCAGCTCTTTGTGGTGTTGGCCAGTTCACCTTCACCAGGAGGTCCCTGGAATCAAACCCGGGACCCCCCATAATGGTAGATGGGAGCCCAATCACTTGAGCCACATCCGCTTCCCAAGGAGCCTTGATTTTTAAGCACTACCTTAGACCTGCCTTGTGTACATCAGACGTTTGGGTGTCAGCAGGCCTGAGCCTAAACCTATTCCACCACAACCAAAGATCTGTGTCCCTGGGCAAATCGCTTAACCTAGCTGAGCTCCAGTTTTCCTCATCTGTAAAATGAAAAGGCACCTCTTGCAGTCTCACTATGGGAGCATGTCTTGTTTACCTGCCTCAAATCAGGAGGTTCTGTCCTAATACTTACACTGTGGGCTTTGGGCTGCACCAAATTAATGAAAGAAACTGGGCCCTGGTGCAAGAAAGAGCAGGTGTGCTGTAAGAATTGCAGAGAGTAAGCTTAGGAAGGGTGGGATGGAAGAGGGGGGAGAGTCTCCACACAAGGTGCCTCTATGAATACCCACAGCTGGCCCAGTGGACCCAGCAGCTGAAGGAGAACACAGGCTTATTCTTCCAGGCTGAAGACTTACAGTTTACACTGGGATCGTGCTGTCCCAGGAGTTAGTACAAGGACCAGCGGATGGAAGTTCCAGGGAAACACATTTGCCTCAGGACAAGAACGAACCCCAAAGGTGGTTAGTGCTGCCTCTGGATATAGGGAGTCCCTGTCACTGGAGACGCCTGAGCTGGACACTGGTCAGTGGAGCCCCACTCATTCCAACCTGAAATTCTTTGATCCAAGGGCGGAAATCGCAGTTATACCCCTGGAAGTCCAGGCTGAGACTGGCAGTGGTGCCACTCAGATTTTAGACGTGCTGCCACCAGAGTACAGCACGGAGCCTGGGGGAGCTGAAAGGCACCACAGGCCAACCTGGGTTCATAAAACACAGACACACAGGGACGGGTGTGTGTCTTGCCAAGCACAACTGTGCAAGAATCCTCTCTTTTTCTTTTTCAATTTTTAAAATTATCTTTTTTTTTTAAAGATACATAGATCATACAAAATATTACATTAAAAAATATAAGAGGTTCCCTATACCCCACTCCCCACAGGCCCCACTCCTCCCACTTCGACAACTTCTTTCATTAGTGAGGTACATTCATTATATTTGAGGAGTACATTTTGGAGCACTGCTACACAGCATAGATTATAGTTTATATTGTAGTTTAGTCTCTCTCCCAGCACATTCAGTGTGTTATGGCAGGATATATAATGTCCTGCATCTGTCCCTGCAATATCATTGAGGATAACTCCAAGTCCCAAAAATGTCCCCATATCACACCTCTTTTTCCCTCTCCCTGTCTTCAGCAACTCCCATGGCCACTGTCTCCACATCAATGATACAATTTCTTCCATTGCTATGTTATGACCAAGAAAGTCCTTCCTTCCATTCTTTGGTCTTTAATCTGCCTCCCTGCTTTTAACACTGGTGACAGGACAGAAAAGGTAGCTCTGTGAGCTCACTTCTTCCCAGACGGCCCCACCTGCTTCTCTGTTATTAATGACTACTCTAATAAAATCCCCCACAAAATGCATTAGACAAGCAAGAAGAATAATAGAGATAAAACAGGAACCAACGTGGCATGGCCATTGGTGCCAGACTAGCATATGACTCCTAATTTCACCACTTCTTAGCTCGGTGACTTGTGCAAGTTATGTAACCTCCCTGGGCCTCAGTTTCCTCATCTAAAAAAGGCAATAGTGAAAGAACCTACTTCATTAGGTTGCTAAAAGTGTTAAATGAGTAAATATATATAAGGATTTAGGACATGCATTTTTGAAGGCCAGCTACACAAAATATTTTTAATGCCATAACCACCATATTCCAACCCCTTCTAGATTCTAACGCTCTTAAGCAACTGGGGCAATTAAATCGTAAAGACGTGATATGTGTTATAGAGGAAGTACTCCAAGGCCTGATATAAAAATGTTCATTACCAGCCAGGCCCCTGCAAGATGACCAAATTAACCTCACTGCCAGGAGTATATTAAGGAAGAATAAGAAATTATTCAACACCTAATGCTGATAGAGCAAAAAAAAAAATATTTATGGAAAAATCATCAGAATATCGCATTTTAATCTTGATCCTGTTGTATGGCAAGTGTGTTAAGTCCTCGAAGCACTTTGGCAAAGATAAGCTAGTCCCAGAGTGATTCCATATCAGCGACGTCACAGAGAAAATGGACCACATAACCCGATGGGAAGGGAAGGTCAGCAAATGAGGCGGCTGTAGGTCAGAAAAGGCAGAAATATGCCAACGTGCCCTTAGGTGCGCTTGTAAGAAAGCCACCTGCTAGGCCAGAGAGTCCCCAGCAGGCCTGCTCTTAAGTTATCCTTTTCTGCAAAAGCAGAGAGAAATCCCCCACCCCTCAAATTTAATTCCTGGGCCCTCAAGAGAGAAGGAAAAAGACAACGGTAGGAGAAAAGAAAATTTCCAGGAGCCCAGTTAAGAGCCGCCTCCCCAGCCCCTGCTCGCTCGCTCTCTGTGTTCTCTGGCGCTGGCCCCCGCCCCCGCCCCGCTTAATGCCTCTAACTTTATGCCATGTTCTCTTCCTCTTTCAGCACGGCTGAGCAAAGCTGACAGGCGGATTCCTTTGCTTTTCAGGGTATTAAAGCCACTTTCCCGCTCTGACAGCCTGTTCTACTCTGCCACCTTATAGCTCTGGCTTCACACTCCTCTGGGCAGCCAGTCCTTCCTGACAGACCACTGTCACTTCCCATCATCCTCTCTGTATATCCTGCGCTCTCCCCCTCAGCACGCATCCCGACTTTCCAACCAATGCAATTATTTTTTTTGACAAGCCATCCATCAGTTTTAACTTTAAAAGCACTTTCTGCTGATATCCATTGTTAAATCCTTTGCTTTTTTATGGGGCTTGCATGAGAGAATATGATATCAGACATTCAAACTACCAAACCATGTAAATTTACTTTGTTCTCAGCTATGTTTCCAATTTCACGTCCAATTTTTCGGTACATTATGCGTAGTTGTTGTGCTTAATATGATGTTGTCAAATCCCATTAAAGTTCACTGCATTGCACGGCTTTAAAAACAGGTTACAATTTGCATTCTATAAAGAAAGGAAGGAGTGCAGTCTGAAGTCAAGCTGAATCTTATTAAAATTATCTGTTCAATTGTTACATTTGTAGATGGAGTAATTTTGAGGCATTAGCTGAGACACATATGAAAATGTCAGTGTGCCAACTAACGACAATGAGAGCAAAAGGAATATCTCTGTGAAACTCAATAAAGCTCCTTTGCTGGTGACATAAATTTGATGATAATCCGAGGAAATGAATAAGGGACCATCCGTTTGAATAGGAATTACCTTTTCTATTAAATCACTTTGGTGTGTTTCCACTTGGCCTACATCTTGGTCCTAGGCCACAGTGCATCTCTGGAGACTTGTTCCGATACAAGGGGCCAGGGAGAGGCACAAAGGAGAATCCGTAAGACGGAAGGCCGTTCCTGTGAAAGGGCACCATACACAGAGGAGTCTTTAAACACCCTAAATAGAGGGATTAAAATATCTTTTTCTTGTTTGGAACCAACGCAAGAGTAGCACTCTTCCATGAGCCAGCAGCACGTGGGCAACTGCACTGATTAGAAGCCAGTCTCTGAGGACAGAAAACTCATGGGGAAACGCAAACAGGCATTGCAAAGGGGCGACGCTTGGGGTAGCGGGATGGGTGGGGGAGTGACAAGAAGGGCGGGAGACAGATTTATGAGACTGGAGCCAAAGACTTCAAGTGGTTTCCAGGGGTTTGCCTCTCCCATGGAGTTCCCATCCCAGCCATATTTACGACGGCGCTGATTTCTACCTGTCTGGTCATTAAATCATCTCCCTGATTTTAAAGGTATCCACCACTGGCATGGAGCAGAATTATGCCATTAGGAGCATTATTAACTGAACCATTGACTTCATTGACTATAACAAGTTGAATTTTTGTTTCACACACAAAGAATATTCCCTGTGCAGACATCTATACCCCCTTCAAAGTTATTGTATTAAGGACATCATAATCTTAATTTTCCCAATACAGTCAGGTATTTAGGTAAGCCACCATGAAAGAAAATAAAATTTAGTGACTAAGGAAGATGTAATGAGATGCTAAGGAAGTAAAAGTTGGTTGCTCGGGCAAATGTAAGGGAGAGACAAGGGCAGAGCATGTTTTAGGTTCGACTCAGACACTCACTTACTATGTGACCTTGGGAAAGTCACTTAACCGCACTAGGTCCCCATTTTCTATCCGTAACCACAGTTTGAAGAAAACTTCCTCACAAGAGAGTCTGGAAATTTAATACCTTGAAAATAAATCTCACTTCGGTTTGTTTTCAGTCATTCTGAGGAGCTTCTCTCTTATTTCAGGAAGTTGCTTTGGGGCCTAAAAGAAGGAAGCAGCTCTACCTTGGTGCCCACACGTACCCACATGTGCATGCATGCACAGTTTTTTGGTTGTTGTAGTGGTGGTGGTTTTTGTTTTGCTTTGTCTTTTTACCTAAACTGGAGATCTTCAGTGACTACCCTCAAATCTAGATTATCTCCTACAAGAATGCAGATTCAGCTCCACACGCTCCACAAGGGTAAAAATATTCTATTGCTTGATTTTCCCTATTCCAAGGGCAATTAGCCCTACACATCATCCATTCCTTCTCTGAACGCCTAGAGCAGTGATGACATATAGAATTGGGCTGGCATTTGGCGTACAATGACCCGTATTTGCATTCATCATCCTCCATATACGTGGCCTGTCTACCACCAGAGTGGAACTCCTTGGACAGCAAGGACCATATAATGCCCTACTCTACATGCCAGCACTGAAGACACACCACCCAGTACAAAGCAGGACCTCACCAAATACTTTAATCCGAGGATGGCAATGTCAGTTAGGAACAATTGAACCTAAAATAGTGAAAAAGTACCAGGTCTCCAGCAACTTGGCATTTTTGTATATTGTCACATCTCATATCCTGTGAAAGACTTACAAGCCAGAGACAGAAATATTCCTGCTTAAACATCTAAAGAGTGACTCCATTTGTTTCTCCCTACATTATTAATTTGGTTAGTTTTAAAGTTATTGGATGTGAAGGGAATTAGACCACACACAAAACCAGGTCCTTCCCTCTAGGAAATCACTTTAGTGGAACAAAATAGACCAGGCACCCCACCCTCATGAGCTTCTCTGGAGGCTGGGCCATGCATGCCATGGCAGGAAGCAGCACCCATGGAGACAAGGCATTACCTGGTCGGGATTCATTGAGTCATAAGTGTTTACTGAGCACATATAATGACCGGGATTATAAAACCCAGGTGTGGCCGAGTTTCATTTTCTATTCTCATTCTTTTGCCTTTTTGAGTTTACGCTAAAAATTCAAAATGCCAGGGAGATGAACAGACTAGGATGTGGCACTATGAGAGGGATTAGAAGGCAGATAAAGATCTGGATGCAGCTCTGTCACTGACTGCTCATGGGACTATTCTTAGGAAAGTCACTTTTTCCTCGTTGTACTTTGGAGTCCTCATCTGTAAAATGCATGGAGAGTTTTGGATTGGAGGGATGATGGCCCAGACTTGGCATCAGACAAACTCTTAGATTCTTGCCAATTCTGTTATACCAGGATTACGGACATTACTGGCCAAAGTGACCTCTGACTTTGTTTCCTTGGGAAACACCTGGCTTTCTGCACATGCAGCTTCTCAGAACATTCCTATGTCATGCTCATCGCAAAGGATGCTTAGGAGGTGTTCAGAGGAAAAAATATGACAAATCGTTATACTCTAAGTCAAGCAGCTGTCATAAACAGAAATCAGTCCTTATGAGTAATCTCAAATCTGGGCTGCTTGAGGACGGTGTACAGTCTAGGTCTGCTTAAGGTAGCACTTTCAGACCCAGAGTTGTTCTGAGGGTCTCTGAGAAGTCACCACTGAATGGGAAAAAGCTTTCCAAAGGAATGTACTTCCCAGCCTGTGAATATGGCGGTGGCCTGTGCAGGGGAGGACAAGTGCCCCAGATCCAAGGCACAAGAAGAAGCAAACCGAAAAGCAGAAGAAAACTGGCAGACCAGACTCGGGTTCACTGCAAGGGATTTGGTCAAGGTGAAGGTGACTTTCAGAAAGAAAGAGGGAGAGAGAGGTATTTATCAGTCATTCAGGGATAATGCATTTTTGAAAATCAGGTTCTTAAAATCCTGCCTACTCAGATGCAGCCAGGAAGCACATAGGAACACAGAAGAAATTGGGGCCATTCTCCAGATCCACAGGGAACCCTCTCCAGGCTGTACCTCCCAGGGAGAGAAGAAATATATCTGATCCCACAGGCACCCCCCAAAAGCTGCAGTCTCTATTCTTTTTAACCCTGGCAATACTTTTACAAAATGTGCTAAGGGTTCCAAAGAGCTTCATGGGAATCTTTTGGGGAGAGACTCTTTGAGCTGTCATCAAGTGAGCTCCCAGAACCCCCTAACTGATCCTCCCTAAATCTAAGAACCTACTATCGCCCCCTCACACAGAAGTTCAGGGGCTGAACTTGTTCCACATCAATGCTTGGCCATACACACACCAAATTGCACCTCCATGACACCCAACTGATCAAAACCTTTAAGATGAAATCACCTCCACTGCTGTCAGATTTGTCCAGCTAATGCCAGGCAGGATATGCAGAATAGTTGGGTAAATAAATCTTGAACCTATACTGTCCTTCTGCGTCCTAGTAAATTAAACTTCCCTAATTAGCTTTGGCACAGTCTGTAATTAGCCCCGTACAATTAGGCCAGACAACAAAGGGGTATGGGCAAGAAATCTGGGATCAGACTGCCCAGTTCTGCATTCTGGCTCTGGCTCTTGCTAGTCTATGACTTCGGCCAAGTTACTAAATATCTTTTAACCTGAGTTCCTCCTCTATAAAATGGGCATACTAATAGCACGTCTTTCCTAGGGTGGTTGCAAGGATTAAGTGAGTTAAGATATGTGAAGTGTCTGGAGCCATGCCTGACACCTAGCAAGCACCTGGAGGGGTATTAGCACTGCAGGACAAATCCTCTGGATCAATGATGCCATTCTCTTCACTGTCTTCTCCCAACTCTCAAAGATTTAAGGGAGGGACTGTCTTACCCATCTCTGTTTCCTTCATGCACAGCATGGATTGGAGGCTGACAGGTGCCTAAACTGAACGGGTAAATAAAGGCAAGAAATAAAGGCATACTCATTCTCACCGGCACTTGGGCTTCTACCCTGCCCGCCCCCACCTGTGGGAGCCAAGGCCCTCTTCTCTGCCTGCCAAGAATCTCCCCACCGCTCACGGCGCAGTTCAAGAGCTCCGTTCCACAAAGTCCCGGGAGGCATCACAGCATAAGGAAAGTGGTTCAGCAACCAGGCTGCCTGGGTTCAAGTTCTAGCCCGTCCACTCATGAGAAGAGGTGCCGCACACCACTCTAAGCACCTTATTTCCACGATCTCGTTACATCCTAATGGAAACCCGTGTGGCACACACCATTAGTCCCATTTCACAGGCCAAGAAACTGAGGCTGACAGAAGTTTTCAGTCCTCGCGTCCCTGCACTGAAGTCTCTCCTGCTCCTATTAGGTTTGTTCCTAATGAGTCCCTTTTCATTGACTTTCTTTTTTCTTTGCCTGGTTGTGAGGAACAAAGGATGAAATGCTCGATTCTGGGACCAGTGTCTGACACCAGGTCTATCTCCCTCCGAGGTCTGGGGTCACATTCCCTTGCAGAGGGCTGGCTGGAGACAGAGGTATATTTGTCTCCCTCCCTGGATTCCAGACTCCGTCTCGAGCTAACCACATGAACATGCCCGGACACCAGAAGCTGTATTTAGAAGGAGAGGTGGCGACAGCTTCTTCCCCAACTGAGCCAGTCCTGCTGGTCAGCCACCTGAGGATCCATGGACAGGAGAGAGCCTGCTCATTCTGCAGAGCAGACTGTTGCTGCGTTTCTGCAAGCACCATGGAAACCGGAGCTGTGACACAGAAGGACTCACAAAGAAGCAACTTAACATAAGGTCAACAAGCCCCCTGACGAAAAGTGTATATAGTGCTTAATCTTCAAAATACAGCCAACTCTGCTTTCCTTCCTAACCCCTAGGCTAAAAAGGCTAATGAGCTTCACAGACAACATATGAAATGATGGAATTCTCCACACAGTGCAACTTCTTTCTATAAATAATTTTAAAACTATTACCCAATAATGTATTGTAATAAAAAAAGCTGACAGGGTCTTGCTCAAGTAATCGCCTGCATGTTTTCACACCTGGAGATGGAGAACATTCGTATTACGTGCCCCTCGTGATTTTTTGGTGTTTCCCTAAAGCTCCTACCATTATTTATAAGCTTCCCTTCACTGTATGCTAAAATTAATGAAAATGTATTTTAGAGATTTGGAAGAGCAGGGCAGACTTAGAGGGTGCGTGCCAGCAGGAGGGAGGGTTTTTCTTTAAGTCCCTCATGTCCTTCCGGATGGCAGGTTTGAGTCCATCCAGAGGGCGCGAGGCAGCACCTTTGGAATCCAGGTGACTTCTGGGGAGGAGGCGCGGGGCTGCCTCCACCCCCGCCTCAGGGCGCCACAGGCAGTGCAGGCGACAGGAGCCGGTGCTCTGGGCATCCTCTGCCCCCAGGCACTAGACTGCCTGCTGCCCCGCTGCTTAGCCACCTGCCGTCCGTGGTCCTGGCAGGGCCCGCATCCACAAAGGCAGCCCCGGGCTGGGGTGACCAGGGCACACTCTGGCACACACAGGCAAGGCCCTCCCCTTCCCCAGGCTGGCACCTCCGGAGCTGAAAGCCACGGTGAAGAAGACAAGGTGGAGGAGAGCCATCAGGTACTTACAACCCCTCTACAGGCTTCGGCGTTCCTGAACACTTAATACCAGTCGGCCCAGTAAGGCCTGCTCCTGCTGCCTAGGAAAGTCCAAGCTACACTTTCAGAGCTGCCGTCAGTGCCTCCGCCTCCACGAAGCCCTTCCTGATACCCACCATCATGGAGGATTGCTCCCTCGTTAAATCCACAGTAAGCGTGGCCACCCCTATAACACCGCCTCAGTTACCTCACACATGTTAATTATTTGTATCCTTGGCCCCAACCCTTGCAGGAACAGACTGATAGTCTCTTGAGAAGACAATGTCACACTCATCTCTATAAAACCCACAGCACCTCGCTCGGTCACTCAGTAACTGCCTCCGGACTTGGGGTCAGGTAACACAGTCCGGAGTCCAGAAAGAGTACCAAACTTGGAAACAGAAGACACGCAGCCAAGTCCAGCTTCTTCTGCAAGCTGTGATCTTGGGCAACTCATGGACCCTCTCAAAAAAGAGGTTAGACAAGAACTGAGAAGGTCCCTGTCAAATGTAAGCGTCTATAACTTGATAACACAAAGTTACAGTGTTTGCAGCTGGGAGTAACTTCCTAATTTAACCCAGCCAGGTAAGAACTTGCTTTATAAAGGGGCCAGAGTGTGTGTGTGGACTGTGAGGAATATTTTTTGAGGATATGTATTTTTTCCTTTTGTCATTAAATCATACCATATTGGCTTTGCCCTTGGCACTGGGCCCTGGTCACAAGAGGTCATGTAGCTGCCCCATGCTTCCAAAATACACTGGTCTACTGATATACCTGAATGATATTTAAAATAATTAATTAGCAGATTTTTCATCCATGGAGAAAGTTATCTGTAATTAAGTAGCCAAATACTCAGACACAAGTTAACCCATTTACAAAGAAAGGTCATTTGCATTTGAGAAGGACACAGGAAAGGTTAGTCATGGAATCTGTATTTTAGGGGCTATCTTGATCAAGACAAGCCAATCAAAATTTTGGATCCATATAAGGGATCTTATGAATCTTTTCTCTAGCCATAAAATGGCACTGGAATTTGGAGTGAGCATTCACTTATTAAAATCGGCTTCTTAACTTTGGAGTAAGAATAGGAAAAATATATCAAAATATGTTCCTGGTCACAAAAATCCTAACTTCATGTACTTACACGTACATCTTTACAACGAAAATCATATGGACAGAAAAAGCTGTGTCTCTTTTCCCCAGCACATGGGCTAAATGAAGTCCCAAGTTCATTTTTAAACTTGGAGGAAAAAACCAACACACTAATAGTAGAGGCGAAACACCCATTATTATAAACTAGCCATTTCAACAGCTGGAAGCTAAGGAATAACCAAATAATAGTGGAGAAAACAACTGCCAGCTGCAATTTTCTCTCCTTTTTTGATCCTTTTACAAGTATATGTTGCATGTGCTTTGACTGTTTTTGAAAAGAAGGAAAAAATAAAACCTTGGCTGCCTTCTCGCCACAGTTGCTTTCCACAGGCCTTTTTTTTTTTCTTTCTCTCAGATGAAATCATTTAATAAACGTCTTCTTCAAAATCATTTTTGAGAGATAGTGCCTCTCCAGCACCACTGGATGGCCAGCAGACAGGCACCAAGCGGCCGTTGCCAAAAGCCGGGAAGGCTGAGGAGGGATATGCCTTTTGAAGGCTAAGTTCTTGGGGGATTTATGAGAGGGAAATAAGCAAAGATGAGCCTGCTTACCCGCCTTAGGAAGATAAAAAGCTGGACCTAATTCCTTGAGCTCCAAGACCTACTCGCTCCTCTCCTCCAAGGCTTCCTGCCAGGGACAACTGGGCATACTTGGAACATCCTCCATGGTGCCCTCAAGTCTATGGACCTCTCAGGGGCCTGGAAGATGAACGCACAGGTTTCCATCTCATGCTAAGAGTCTACAGGTCTCTGAGAAGATCTGAGACAAAACTTGGCTTCTAAGAGGTGTATAAAAACACCGCGTGCCCCTTGAGCCAGCAGGGCTGACTTTTCCATCAGGCACAGCGAGCATAGACTTTTGGGCAACCACAAAAACGACGTGATTTCTTTGAAGATTAGAAGAAAACAATGAATGTTTAGGTTGAGGAAAATGTTTAAGTACGTAATATTAATATATGTGTCACTACACCAAACACAATCATAAAATAATTTTTAATTTTTTTTTTTAAATGCATGAAGAGCACCATAAAGGCAAATTTGCCTAGACCCGCACAGGCCATGCTGTGCCTCTGGTGCCAAACCATCCCTGCCCCCAGGTCTTTGCACATACACTTCCCCTGCCAGGGAAGCCCTGCTCCAACCTTCCCTGAACCAAAGTCTGTGTATTCCTCAGTGTCCAACTGAAGTCACACCTCTCCAGGACACCACTCTGAGGGAATAAGGCTACGGCTTCTCTGCTGGGCGCATGGGCTTATTCAACCCTAAGCACCCAGAACTTGCTGGGCAGGTAGCAGGTACTCCAGAAATGCTTACCAAAAGGAATTCATTTGTAAGCTCATTGAAAGTAGGTACCATATTTTAATTTCTATCTTCCACAAGGCCTAACCTTCAAGATAAGTACTCAGACCACACATGCTGAGGAACAGTGAGTGGTTTAAAGAACGGCTCCCTGCCACATCTCCAAATGAGAAGACCAACCCAAATAAACTGAATTCATATCTTATTAGCTGTTTTCTATTTCATAAATGTTACCTAATTCCTGTAACAATGAGGACATTAATGAAGATGTCCGAATGGCCTAAAAAGCAACCCAGGAACACTCTAGGATTCTGGGTAACTCCCTGAATTTCCAGCTTTGATGCAGCCTCCAGTAACCTCAGCCTCCCAGGTGGTCTTCAGTGGGCCCCACCCTTCTGGCTTCCTTATGATCATAACATGTCACATTGGATGCACCAAAAAATCACCTCAGGGCCCAGCCTACACCAAATATAGCCAAAGAGTCAAACCGAAAAAATAATATAAGCGCACACAATAGCTTCAGGCAAAGGAGGGATATGCCAGCCAGTTTTTCTTGCCAATTTCAGAGCAGAGCAGATGTTTGTGTGTCTCCATGGCATCCACCCTCCTAGGACACCAGACATAGGTCACCCAACAGTCATTCATCTTTAAGATGAGTTGCAGCAGGCAGCACACAGTCAAGATTAATGCATATCCATTCCCAGAAATGCTATTTATTGGCAGGAATATGCCAAGGGTAAGTTTTCACAACAGATCATGCCAGTGGACACAATCAACCAAGTCTCAACACTCAACCAGGGAAAGGAAGCAAGAGACAGAGCAGCCTAATGACAATGGGTGGATTGAGCTTGATCTGTGTGGAAGTATCCCATGACTGAGTTTAAGACCTGGCCACCTTGGAATCTGGTAGGGAGACCAAAGATTTGTTGACTTGAACCAGCAATAATACCCCTTGAGCAGCAGGGCCAGAAAGGTCAACATGGCATTGCAGCCAGTACACAGATCTGACGTCTGCTCTAGGTTCTGCTCCCTGCTGACAGATTGAGCAAATCACTTCTCCTATCTGGGCCTCAGTTTCCCTTTCTAGAAAATGAGAGAGCACTCTTTAAGTCCCCTCTTCCAAGTTTAGCATTATATCCAATTATAAGGATCTCCAAGCTAAAGTATATAATGTTAAATTTCATTCCTGGAGTGACAGCAATAAATTGGAAAACAGAATTTAAGTCCTCCACAATATTCATAGCATCACTAATATATTTTTATTGGGTACAGTGAACTGTTCTACTCCACCTCCAGATGTCTCTAGAACTAATCACTGCAGAAGACATGCTCAAGTGGAAATTTTGCTCTATGATTTAAATAGACAAAGAAGTCAGCAAGGGAGAAAAATAGAATTTGAACTCAGTTCTTTAACGTGTACTTGATTTTATACCACCCATTAATAGAGCCACATAGGAATTACTTTGACCACCAGAGGGCTTTCCACACTGCCAAAATACATTAACACAAAATGTGGTGAAGTTAAAAAATAAAAAAGTTCCAAGTTGTGTTGTCTTGGTCTATAAGGGACCACGGGTTGATATTTAAAAAATAAATAAATAAATTGGAGTTAATTCTGAATAGGACATAATTCTCCTTAAAATGATGCAATAATGAGGAAAAACTCCAAGCCCTTCTAAGTTCCAGAAATCATCTCAATGATAAAAACCACCAAAAGAATTTTACTGGTACATAGAACCAAAAGGAACTCACAAATTAGCCAGAGGTTTCAGAGAGTCCTGCCTCTAAGATCGCATTCTCTAGGACATTGAACTAAGTTCTTGCATCCATTTATTTTTTTTTTTCAGTAAAAATTTACAAGTCCTCACAAATATAATGTGGTATGCTTTTAACACAAGGGTTAGAAATAGCTGATAGTAGCCGAACATTTACCAAGTGACAGATTTGGGAAAGTTCTTTATGTTTTGTATCTGAAGAAACTGAGGCAAAAAGAGGTTAAGAAACTTGCCTAAGGTCAAACAACTAGTAATGGCCAAAAAGTGAAAAAGTTCTAGAATAAGCTAATCACGCACTACCAACCAAACTCCCACTGACTTCAAATAAGCATTCTATTAAAAAAAAACAAAAACACCTCCATACACCACAAGCTATAGAATGAAAAATATAAATCAGTGAAATAACAGCCTACCTTTGGGCTTAACTCTCTCTGTGGGTTCTCAGATGACCTTCAATAGCACAAAACCTTTTGAGGGGGCATCTCTAGAGGGTGTCAACAGAACTCAGAGGGAGGGTCTGTGAGTCCAGAGGCCCCTGCTTCTATCAAACTCTTAGTTTTTTTTCTGTTTTATTTTAAATTTGGAGGTTCCCACATAGAATTTTATTTAGAAGAATTTTATTTGGAATAAAAACTTGACTAATAGAAAAGTTTAAATCTATTCTTTCAATAGACATTTGAGAAAAATAATTCTTCTTTGGGTTCCCTTCCCCTAAACTCATCTTAAAGCATTTTCTCCATTAGTGTAAAAGAGTTTTACTTCTGTAACTTCCAGACTAAGCAGTTGAGTTCCCTGAGGTCAGAAAGAGTACCTTTTTCATTTTTATGTCCCCAACTCCTAGGCCAGGTCTGGCCCAGGATAAAATGTTCAATAAATATTAGTAGAAGGAATGTATAAAGGACTAAATTACCTTTCTAGTTAAGGTTATGCTAGTTGCTATGATCGAAAAACCCAAAATCTTAGGGACTTAACATAATGGATGTTTATTTTTTGCTCATGAAAAGTCCAATCAGGTGTTCAGTAGGTGCCCTTCCATGCAGTGGTCAGGAATCCAGGTTCCTTCTATTATGTGCTATACCCCAGAGTTCTTCGCCTCTAGCTGGCAGATGGGGAAAAGGAGCATGTGGCTCCTGTGGCCAGAACACAGTCATGTGAGTCCCACTTAGAGCAAGAGGGCATGCTGGGAGCTGCAGTCCCAGCAACAACCCTCCACTGTGGAAGAAAAGGACAACTTTGGTAGACAATTAACCCGCCATCTCTTCCACGATTTGAAAGAAGCCTCTACCTAAAAAGGAAGACCCAATAACAGACTTCCTCTCTAAGATCAAAGAAATTCCCTAACCACTTCTTCCCCTAATATTGCACAAATATATAAATGGAGTTACAGAGATACAAAATTATAATTTCTTATGGGGATTTTCTATTGCATTTGCCCATTACAAACCAGACTTGCAAATTCTCAGTAGAGAAATGGCTGGATGCTATTGTATAGGCCAGACCAGAGTCAACACGTATACCATCTACCAAGTGTCTAGTTCCTCCCGACAACAGGGTGCTGGTGGGGAAAAAACAAAACTGGAAACTAATGCCTTATTTGGAAAGGCTACATGGCATCACTGTGACATGCAGAGAAGCCCAGAGCTCCACATCTGGCCATTGCCGTATCCACATAGGTGACCTTGCACAAGTCAATTCACCAATCCAAAGGAAAAAATGACACCTGTGTTCCCACAATATCCCAAGGGAAGTGTAAGGACCGTGCAACAATGACTATGAAAAATCTATAAAAAGATTTCAAATCTACCAGAAACACAGCGCATAATAGTTTTCCTTGCTAGGAAGTGGTTTCTTCAACTCAGAGCTACAGTAGGTAGGAAGCACCCTCATCAGCAAGCCCAGATTTCCACTATCACCTCCCCAAGAGTCATAGTCAACTCTACCACTCAGCTTCAATGTACTACTGCAAGCAGATCCCTGGACATCTCTGGATCTCAATGACCACGTCTATTAACAAGGCACGGCCAGCCCTTGGAGGCCAGGGGTAGGCAGCTGGGCCAGGGCTCCCTGAAGCTCCTTCTTCTGTGACACAAATTCTGGTTCCCCAAGTTTGAGCCAATGGTGCTGGTGCATCTGCCCTCCCCTCCAATGTGGTTTAAACAATCTGACCAGGTGGGAGGTGTGGATGTTAGCGGCAGCTCCAGCGTTACTATAAAGTAACAGAGAGGACTAGTCAATCGCTCTTTAATGTCAGCCATAACCTTCATAAATGGGTTTGTAATGAGAAACCCTTGTTTGTCACAGAGAAGGTATGATTGATGCGGCCTGTGAGTGAAATGAAACCACAGTGACCATCTCAATAACGTGAACAGCTGCCAAATATTCATTTAGCAGAATGAGTTTAGAAAACTTCGAGCAGATTGCTTTCACAAGGCTGCCTTCAACAAAAGGAAACATAATTAACGAGCTAATATCAGCATGTGTCTGGCTAAGCTAATGAATATCAAATTACACAGAAACCTGTATAAATCATCATTACCCTGAATTTTAATTGAACTTGCAATTAAACATGACAAATTTTATATACACTAAACCTTTAATTTATACTTTCAAATAAGGAATAATTTATCATTTTTAGTATTTCATAGTTAATTTCCCAATATGTGCACTTCTAATTAACAAGGACAGACAGGCGTTTAAAAAAACACACACTCCCTCTCTCTCCTTCTCCTCTGGCTTCGTTCATAACAATAATTTTTCCTCTTTGTATACATTAGAAACTCCAGGACCAAGAGTTTGAACGCAAAAGGCCTCCTTGTGTGTTCAAGGAAAGATCTTGCTCTACGGAGAATCAGAGGGAATGATTTCCACTTTTGCTTCCCTTCTCTTTCCTGGAAAAAGCAATATTACAAGGTGACAGCATGTTAAAGCCGCATGGCCCAGGTGTCAATGACTCCCTCAACCTTGGGACCCAAACTCCAGTTACGTTTAGAACACTGGGTCTCCCTTGCTAAAGAAGCAAAGCATCTTGTGTTTCAAAGCGGCACCACCTTAGAAATAAAATGCCTCGCGCAGGCATCAACGCCAGGCCTGCTTGTTTTACCTGGCCAGCCGGTAATGAGCTTGCTCGGTGGATGGATTTGTATTTTATTATTATAATTACGCCACCATTATAAACATACCTCGAGCAACCTCAGCATAAAAGGCAGGGAACGCTATTAAAACATACATATAAACACTCGGGAAACAAGACAGGATTGTAAAAGGGCTGCAACAGAAACTAATTAGGTTTGCTTTTTTCGTTAATCCCAGCCCATTAATATGGTAACAGTGTGGTCTAGGGATCAGCACGCTGGGACTCGGGAGATGACAATTCTCTACCTGGTAGGCCTCTAATTGGCTGTGTGACCACAAGCAAGATGCTTCACCTCTCTGTGCCTCAGTGGCCTCAGAAGCAAAATAAAGATAATGGAGATAATTGCACTTGCTTTTAAAAATGTAAAAATAATTAGAAAAAGAAACACTATAAAATGTAATAGCATTATAATTTTCTGGCTATGGAGGGGAAAAACTGAAAAAGCAGACGGCAGCCAAGGATGTTTGTGCATACGTATTTTCTACTGGGATGAAAATATAAATATTTGCAATTTAATTCCTTTTTTTTCTCATTTGATATGTGAAGGAGGCTAGAGAGATGTTATGCTATTATCTCCATTTGAAGACAAGAAAAGGAGGGAAAAGAGGGGCCCACTCTGCGGGGGGATGAGAACCCAGACCTTGAGCATCTAGAAGGGGCTCTTCGGCCCTCACCACACTGCCTCCCAGCATCCTCCCTGATGAGAAGGCTGGGGAATCTCTAATGAGAGGTAAAAACCTTTGGAGAAGGTGGAGACAGCCGACCTGTTTGCAAGACCCCTTGTCTGCCTCCACCTCTAGCATCCCCCTGCTCTGGGGTGGCACCAAGGACCCCAGCGAGAAGCCCCAGAATCATCACTCCCACCCCATCCTGACCCGACGCATGGCTCAGCTGCATGTCTAAGGCCCAGAGAGGCAATAGGTACTTCCCCAAAGGAAACCTGAAGATAACTTGAAACCCACAGCATGAAATTTTTCCGTGCATGGCCAAGAAAGTAAAGGCACCCAGCAGTCAGGCTAATGAGGGCAGAAAACAGGAAAGACTCACAGAAATACGGAGGGAGAGAATTATTAGGGTCCCTAAAACTACCACCCTTCATTGCAAACCCAAAGACTCTAGAAATTAAACTGAATCAAAAGAGGATGGGGGAGGAGGCAGCTGACAGAAATGCGAAGGCAGGAAGAGGTTTTTTGTGTTTTTTTTAATTAGCTACCACTTCATTTCAATTGCACGTTCTCATTTTGTTTCTAGAGGTCCCCTGACCAAAGGAAACTGTAAAGAAAGGAGAGGCCGCAAAGAGCTGGGAAGTTTAATGCATTTTCTGGAAAATAGTGCTTGCCTGTTCCTATGAAGCAAAGGGACAAATATTTTCACACATTATCAGATAGCCGAGTAAAACAGCCTCCACCAGAATTTACAACTGAAGGCTACTAGAATTTACAACTTGTGAAATTGTGCCTGTCCGTATTTTCTCATTATGCTGTGTGCAGGCTGCAGAGAGAGGGTGCACTTTTTTCCCTTTTTCCCCCCTCTCCCCTCCTTCTACTGTCTCACTACTTCCTAGTTAAACCTTGTCTCAAGTTATCAACACTCTGGAGAGATAAGGCTCCTCTCACTTACAAGCTGTCACTAATAATCGAACTTTCAAGACTCCATCTCTAAGAGAGACTCCCCGAGCCACGCAGGTCACGAGAATTAACTGCCACCAGTCCTTGCAGAAAACTCTGCTCATCAATCTATAGCTTTCTCGTCATAATTAGAATAACGGCTTTGAAAATTTGGGCTGATGTTGACTTGGTCTCAGGCCGCAAAGAGCGCTGATTAAAATCTTGGTGTGAAAGTTAATGATAAGTGCTGGTGGCGTTGCCGTGGAGACAGGGACAAACAATTCCCCGGCTGTGACATTTTCAATGTCCTGGAGAAGAAAAACTGTCCTCTTTAGTGTGGCAGCGTATGATGCTTATTTATGGCTACAGGGCTCAGTGGATTGATGACTGTCGTAACATACTGTCAAATCCTTTACTGACACATTCATTTTTTTGGAGCCCCTGGTGCAGCAGAAATAAAATAAAATAATAAAAACAAAACCGGGGGGAAAATTCTTCAGCATATCATGGACAGCCACCAGTGGACCTTCCTTTCACGAAAGGAAATCAGAATTAATAGACAAAAAGGCTTTGTAGTTTCTGGCTCAATGGACAAGAAGTGAAAGGCGCTCATAATTGGAGATCCCTGAATAAGTAAGAGCAACATCCGGGCTAGGATGTTTAGTATCAAAGGAAGCTATTAGTCAACATCAGAGACTTGTAACCACCACCAAGTATGCTCGTCCTCCCTATCTTAGAGCATAATGGCTTAGAAACACAAGGAAGGTTTTGGAAAATTTGCCCAGCTAAAGAGATAATCGAGGGCAGCCCCAGTCTCCTTTACAGGAGCAACCCAGCCACGGCAATTGCCTCAGCTCTCCAATGGAGAGAGAAGAGTCTTTAAAATCTGCGAGGAGTTTTATGGCTTACACATGTTCATAGTCACTGTCTCCTCCGCTTTTCAATCATGTTGCAAGATGAGCATCAAAATCCCCATTTCACTGACAACAAAGCTGAGGCTCAGTGAGTTTAAACAACATTCCTAAGGAGACCGAGCCAATGCAGTGGCTGAGCAAGGACTCCCAGCCTAGATCTCTGGTAATCACAAGGAGAGACTTGTCACGATTTCAGACCCGGAGTCTGGACCCACAAGTTTTGAAGCGCTTTGGCGCAGGGTCTGTTAAAAGTGTGCGGCTCGCTCGAGGCGGGAACTGCATTTCAGCAGCAGATAAAGGGACTCTCCGCCAGGGTAGCTAGTCCATAAAGACTGCTCGGGGCTCTGGCATTTTTCTCGTTCCCTTCATTCAAGGATCCTAGTCATCACCATTATTATTGTTGTTGTTATTAATAATGATAATGAAATAAACTATGCAAATGTGGGGAATGGCTTTAGCCCTAAAACGCAGGCGGTAATGTGGCAATTTATCCAATAATGGAATCACAAAGTGATTTTATTTGCTTTTATGGCTCCTTTCTTTCAGAGGAGCTGGGCATCAATAATGGCGATAGTAATGAAATCAACTATGCAAATGTGGAAATCGTTTTTACTCTAATGTACCAATTTAGCCAGCGAAGGAAATTCAAAAGAGTCTGATGGCCTTGCTTGCCAACACCCGAAGGCTAGGGCTTCAATCTGACCTGTGCTCAGCTACCCAGATGTCATGATGAGTTTTACAAGAGCACGGCCCGGTCAATACCCGTTTGATAATAACCAAAACTTTCACTCCGTGGTGGAAGATTTATGAAAAGCCTTCACTGATTTAGATTGTAGAGAGAGATTTTTAGAAGAGAGTGATATGTGTGGCTTTTATCACAATGTGCAGTCTAGGCAGGTGCTGCCTGGAGCCACCGGCTACAATGGGCCCTCCTCGGGTCCAGCTTTTATGCCACAGCTGTCTGAGGCTCTGTGTGGGCTTGATGCCCCCTGTCAGGTTCCCAGTGCTCTGCCTCTAATCTGGGTTCAGTAGGAGCACCTACTGAATGGTGGGTGCTCTGGAGGACCCCAGAGAAGGGGCAAAGGAGAGCATGAGGACAGCGAGCCAAATAGCCACAGAGGGAGGCTAGAGTAGTTCACCTTTCTGACCCTTAGGTTTCACTCCTCACTTCTCTTCTATGTGACCTATAAATGCTTGATGCCATGCTCAGAAAAAAATAATAATAAAGC
This sequence comes from Dasypus novemcinctus, assembly GCF_030445035.2. Lineage (NCBI taxonomy): Eukaryota > Metazoa > Chordata > Mammalia > Cingulata > Dasypodidae > Dasypus > Dasypus novemcinctus. Next base: position 84,975,653 of record NC_080678.1, on the reverse strand, counting down.
ACACAGAGAACAGAATACCATACCTGGAAGGCCAAAAACTTTGACCAGATCTCTATCTACTACTTATTACATGGTTACAAATATAAAAAGTTTATGGGTGCCTTGAAGCAGAGACCTTAACTTATTTTTCTTCTGAGGTTGGCACAGTAAGTGCCCAATAAACGGGGAATATATGAAGGAATGAATGAACAGCAAAAAGAAACAATGAAAGTAGACTTCAGCAGAGAGAGAAGCCCAAATGTATACATTCAGATACCCAACAATAAAGAGCATGCAGGCACAGTATCCCTCTTAGATCCAAGTGCCCAGAGCTGCTGTCCCAGGCCAGGTGCCTTAGAAGACGCTACTCTGGGCTTCCTCCATCTGCCCCCTCCCCTATAGCATAAGGAGTGCATGGGCCAAGGGCATTTTGAATCTGGCACCTATTCTCCCATTACTGGACTGTGTCATGGGTGCCCACAACCCCAAATTCCCTTCTCAACAGTCCTGAGCTTCTTCCAGGGCCTGCAAGGACCTCTTCTCTGGGTCCACCCTGCCAATAGCAGATGGTACCATCAGGAGCCCCACCCCTCAGTCCAAGGTAGCCAAAAAGAAGACATAGATGGACAGAGTTTGGTTGGGTGAGCTGGAGCTGGGTGTCCTCACGCATATACAGAGAAGTCTCCCATGGCATGGGAGGGGAAGGGGTGAAAGAGAAGAGTAGGGAGCACCAGGCAAAGGGCCCCATTTGTGACGTCCCCCTGGGCTAAGGGTAAACCTGTATATGAATATTCATGTAGACCCCCTACTTAACTTAGTTTTTGTTGGCTGTCCATTTAGGTCAAAACCCTGGGGTTGGTGAGAGACCCCAGTGGTGTAAGAAAAAATAGCTCCATTCTCACTCCATGAATGGCTGATGACTTGTAGAGAGAAGGAAAGAGCCGCCTAAAAACCCCAGGTTCTAAACAGATTGTCAATATTTAAATAAATAAAAAAAAGGAAACTCCAGCAGTCAGTTCTAATTAATTCATGGCAATCAGTTTTTCTTGTTCTATTAGTTACCATTATATCAACATACTCTTAAACAAAATACCAGAAGCTTTCATTAGAATCATTAACATAATTTGATAACTGATAGTATTTGATTTCTGACTTTTGCACTTTGACTTGAAGCTTGGTGCGAGATGTAATCTCATTGATTGGCTGGGTATTTTCATCTCCCCCCATGAACACTTCACATGACATTTCTTTGTTAACTGTAATTAATGTTCACATTTGTCACAAGTTGTATTATTTGGAAAAGCAGTCGTGATGATAAAAGATGTGACAAAGACACACACATGTCTTCTTATCCAAAATGGCTTTATCCTAATTTAGGTTTGGGGGAAAAAAATAAATGAAATAAGCCAAGCATGTATTTGTTTTCACAGCCAGGATGGATTGTTTAAAGTGATGCCTCTTCCAGAAACCAATGCAATTAGCTTTCTCAAAAGAAAAAGAAAAGTGTCATTAAGGCATGAGTGGAATCTAAAGAGGACAAAGACATTTGAATTGAGGTTGAACAAGCCAGGTTATAAATCTGTCTCACTACCACTGACCCCAAGTGCTAGAGCACAGTGGTGGCCCCCAAACCACTGGGGTTCAAGGTGACACACCGAGGTGGCAACCACTTCTCTATTGGTATCATGAATTTTCTACTGTTGGTGGTTGGGAGAGATACCTAGGCTCTGTATGGGGGATCAAATACATATTCCTAGGCAAGGACAACATTTTGGGCTTGAATGTCAAGAACCAGGTATGTTCCAAGAAACCTACATGCCCATTAAAATTTAGAGTCAGAGCCCATAACCCATTCTTCACTAAGCTAGACTTTCATTGTTGTTGCTGTCCCAGCACACACAAGTGGATTTCCAGTGATGTCCACTTAGCCTGGCAGAAATGTCAACTGTGGATACAGGAAAAGCCAGCTGCGGGCATGTGCCACTCCAGGGTTATATGGCAGGACCAGCCGCCACTGTGTGTGCACAGCTGAAACATGGCCCAAATCAGTCTCTTCTTTCTCCTTGCCCTTGCTCTCTCCTCCCCCAACCCAGTTTCAAAGGGGTTTCCTCCGTTATGAACTAACGGTCTGCAATTTATTTTAAAGAGGCTATTTTGATCCAAAGAAGCACTGAGGGGAGCCGGGAACTATAAACACCTTCTTTTTTAAAAAAATTTGTTTCCTTTTTCCCAGCCTGTAATTTGACTCTGACTGGCACCATTGAAATCGAGTGTTCCAGGCACAGATTCCCATCAAGTCAGCTCCAACTTAGAGCACGTTTTTACGACCAAGTTAGAAATCCCTTAAAACAAGGTTTTCGGAGGGAAACGCTTGACAGACTTAACTCTTGTGGTGCAAATATGCCACAATGACATAGCAATTAGTTATTCAAAATACGGAAAGGGATTACAAGCTTTTTCAAGTCGTTTCATAAATATGTCCTCTTCTCGTATACAATCAGTAATTATACCATTCTTACTCAACTGTAAACTTCCTGGGTATGATTTATATCTCATTGAAATCAACACAAAAGTGTTTGTTTTCTCAAAGGAAGAGCCCTGGTTCTAATCTCCAAGGCTCACACACATCAAAGCTGGAGAACTACTGTTCTGCCTCACCAATGTAAATAAAATCATACAGAAAGGTTTATGCAAATTAATGGAGAGAAAACTGTCAAGAAACATTTGTCTTCTGAGCCTGATGTGAATTTGCAGAATGCTCTTCTAAGTACATTCTCATGAGGTAGTTGACCCGATTGCTTATCATCCCAGAGGAAGACTAAACCAAAGGCAGTTCTCCGGGACTCTGCGCTTGTCCCTGGGATGAGACCCTCAGAATACTGCCAGTCTCAGGTAACTTGGGAGCCAAAGCTATGGATGGATATTTCATCCATCCTTCATCTACCCATCCCTAAACTCAAAAGGTTTCAGCAGTTGGCCACTGTTAGAAAGGAAATAGAGCAAGGAAGACACCTCCAGCTGAAGGGAGGCTCTTACCTTCTAGACCCACAGACCCTGGCCCTTGCATGAAACAGCCATTCAGTAATTGTCTGTGGAATGGCTGCACAGGCAAACAGAAAAGATAGGTTTATACTGTCGCTCTAGGATTAGGATAGGCTATGGGAAGGACTTCCTAACACTGGCACACCTGAACAGCTTGAGTCTTTGTGTTTGCACAGCACCCTGGGTGTACCTGTCCCTGAACTCACATCACATGGAAACAATTAGGTTTAATGTCTGTCTCCCCTACTAGGTTATAAACTCCTTCATGGCTAGGTCTACCCTGGCACCATGTCTGTGTAAGAAATGTGTGCTGGAGCTTTTGAACAAAGCTTGGAAGATACAACTCTTCCAGAAAAGTAGGAGCACCAGTTTTTTTTGCAGAGGCTTCAAGATCTTGAAGTATAGGCTTAAAACCAAAAACTTGACCTTCCTCAATATTCCCTGCTACATTTGAATATTAGTCAAAACACCCCATACCAGAACTAAAGCCTGAGCAGTAAGTGGGCAGGAGCATATTCATTCCATCCACAACAGTGCCTGGCAGATAATATGTGCCCATAAATATTTCCTGTGTGGAAAGATGGATGGATGGATGAATTGTCTCAGCATCTCTGAAGTGTCAACATTGTCAAAGACACTTGTGCATCTGGTACTCTATGCTATCCAAAAATACCACCAAAGGAGTCACACTTTAAGCTTAAGGCCCTGGACCAACAGAACCCTATATAAAATAGAAACGTGGATAGGCCAAACTTAGAAGTTATCTGCAAGTTTTTCTGTAACTTGGAATATATTTTCCCAGAACAACAGAATTATAATTATAACAGAATGGTCAAACTTCAGAGTGATCCATAAAGCCTTTTCTGAGACATTTCTTGAGTCTGGAACTATTCAAATCCTAAACTTGTTTTTCCTTATTTTGGGTAATTCCCCATCATGTATGGTTTTGGAGTAGACAGGGACTCATCCCAATACTCAACAGAAGCCAAAGTGTCCATCCATCCCATCTCACTGTCTCACAGGCAGCCAAAGCATTGGCAACTTCCTCAACTCAGTCCTTTGAATTCTTCCACCTGAACTTGGAAACAAGAACAAGTAAGACAAAGAAAAGCACTAGTGAGAATTCATTTGTAATAAAACAGTGTTGAACACTGGGGCTGAGGTTTCTTCACCCAGAAAGTTGTCTTGTGTCCTGTTTCTGGGACTTCTGGAACCTGCTTTGATATCTGTTCCCTCCCTTTGCCAGGTCCTTCAGCCCCCAGTTGGTTCTGAAAACCCCTAAATCCTTCCTATAGATTGCATTTTTTCCCTTAAATTAAGAAAGCAAGAGGCAATTTCTTTGTTTACAACCAGGAATCATCCATTGAACAAGATAACAAAAGAGTACATGTGCCTTGAAAAGTAGTAGGAAGATGTGTTCTAGCAAAACTAGCCTATAAACAATGCAAATGTCATAAAGTAATAACTTTTGATTTTCCTTCAAAATGAGTGCTCGAGGACAGGCCATTTTGATTGGGTCAGTTTGATTAGACCAACCTTGGAAGAGCCATTATTCTACCCCCAAATGACCTATGTAACCATTGAAAAATTTCTTTATCATGTTGGCCTCAGTTCCCCAGCTGTAAAATGAAAGGACTGATTAGATGTTCCCTAAAGTTCCTTAAAGTCTAAGCATATAATGACTCTAAGGTTTAGGGAAGGTAAGCCAGAAAGACTTTCAGATGAGGTGGCATTCTATGAGCCCTTTGTCAAATCAGAAATTGCTGAGCACTAATCTCCCACCCCCACTTCCCTCAAACATCAGAAAAACAAGGGTTGGCATTATGTCCCCCACTTCCACAAGGTTGCTGACCCTAGACTATGATCTTGATTAGAAAACCAAAGGAGAGAACCCTGTAATGTTAAAGGCCTAATTAACTTTGTCATTAAATCAAACTCTTCAACTTAACCTTTGGTTCTAGGGAAAGAATTGTTGATAGAAAATTCTGCTTCTCTTTGGAGAGCCATTACCCATTCTAAGAGGCATATTTAAACTTATTATTACCCCAAACACATAGTCAGATATTCTTATTATACATGGGGGACAATGGCCACTGGATCAGAGCAGGGCTGGTTGTCTGCTAATGTTGAATACATTTCAGCTTTTCTACGGTAAGACCTTAATTTCAGAGATTTATAACCAGTGTAAATCTGCCCTGAACAGAAGCCTGACACAAAATTACTTTGCCCAGTAGCAATTTTTTAAAGTTTTAGACTAAGTGCCTTTTATTCAACTTTACAACCCCAAAAAATGAAACAAAGCAAAGCACCATAAGAACCACCTTTAGGCTACAAATATTCACACACACACAGAAAACGCACAGTCCCAGAGTGAATACTGCTAAATCTGGGCTCACTGTGGAGCAGGCTCCATGCCACAAAGAAGGCACCCAGCAAGGGAGAAGAGAGATGGACACTTATTCAGTGAGGAGACGAATTTCAGGAACCGTCCACCTGGCCTGGCTCCCATAACCAATGGGCCAAGCCCTTTATGTGAAATCGTCAGCCATATATAATATCCAGGCAGCCATTATCACTTTGCTCAGAGAATCTATGAAGCAAGAGGCAGTGAAGGGGAGGAAACCACAATTAAGAGAATAAATTAATCCTTATATCATCAATAAACAACTGAGTGTAAGAGATGCTATCCTAAATGCTTTATATATGTATGAATTTACATAATCATGACTATAAACTCACAAAGAAATTCATATCGTTTTCCTTATTCCTAGATGGGGAAACTGAGAAATAGATTAAAGAAGTTACCTAAAACCACACAGCAGGTGATGGAGCTAGAATGGAATCCTAGCAGCTCCAGCATTCATGCTATGCCCATTAACATCCATGAATTATTGTTATAATGACCATCATAACAGTAATGATGGCTATATTGATTGAATATGTATTATGCCATGTGCTTTCCATGAACTTGACGTCCATTAACTCCATTTTTGCAACATTCCAGTGAGGGTGACGACATTAGTCAGACTCAATGTACAGATGACAAAAATGAGATGCTGAGGTTATGTGAATTGCTTGAGGTCATGAGGTTGGCAAGGAGAGGACTAGAACTCACTCTCACATCTGTCTGACCCCGTGCCAATGCTCTGCCCATTTCACACCACTCACCTCTCAGACAGCCTCCGTGTTTTGTTTGCAGAGTTCTTACCAAGCCATCATGCAGGCAATTGTCCATTCTGCCTTCTCTCTCAAGTTCTGAACAAACAACTGATATTTTCAGAAAGACTTTCTGCCACCCTCCAAGCCATGTGTCAATCAAAACCCTACTCAATTCCTTTGTCCAAGGTGCTCTTTCTCCCTGGAGATGTTCCCAAGCATGTCTAGGCTAAGTTGAGCAAGGTGCAGCACTTGATATCATGCATCTCTGCTTTCCATTTTCACTTACCATGGCCAGAGTCCTAGGGGTTCTTAGACACTATAGCGAAGTGATTAGAAATGCAGAGGCTGGGATCAAGCAGTGTGGCTCAAATCCTGACTCTGATACCAGGTATCTTTGCACCCTTGAGCAGGTTACTTCTCCTGTGAAGCTTGGTTTCCTTATGTTTAAAATGGGCATACTACAAGCACCTACCTCATGGGGTTATTGGGAAATTTAAAAGAGATAATAAACATCAACACTGCATGGAACACCAAGGGCTCAATCAGTATTTACTTTTGGTGGTGGTGGTGTTCTAGGGAGCTGCTTTGGTCTTAGCTAATCTCTGCTTGAATCCGCCCAGTACGATAACCACCAGCCAAATGGAATGACCTTAAAACACCACTTTCCTCAAGTTGCTCACTGCCCATCAATCACTGAAGAAAGTGCAAACATGTAACATTAAAAGTAAGGTGGTGTAGAGGATTTCCCTGTAACTCTCAAGATAAAATTCAAGCTCCCTGCCAGGACTTCAAGTTCTTCTGGAAGCTGACCCTTTCCTGTGGATTTCACTTCTCCTCTAAACAAGACCTCCCCTCCAGACCAAGGAACCTTGCAGAGCCCATCTCATGGCCCTCCTGGCATCTTCCCCATGCCAGCCTGCAATTTTCACCTCCATCTGGGCATCCACACCCTTCCTGTCCTTCCAAAGCAGTTCTTAACCCCAGTTATGCATCAAAATTGCCTTGGGAGCTTTCAAAACATGCATAGGGCTGAGATTCTAATTCAAATAGCTTGGGGTGGGGCTCAGGTACCCTAGTTTTCAAAAGCTCCCAGATGGGCGGCGGACTTGGCCCAGTGGTTAGGGCGTCCATCTACCACCTGGGAGGTCCACAGTTCAAACCCCGGGCCTCCTTGACCCATGTGGAGCTGGCCCATGTGCATGCTGATGCGCACAAGGAGTGCCCTGCCACGCAGGGGTGTCCCCGTGTAGGGGAGCCCCACGCGCAAGGAGTGTACCCCGTAAGGAGAGCTGCCCAGCACGAAAGAAAGTGCAGCCTGCCCAGGAATGGTGCTGCAAACACAGAGAGCTGACAGAACAAGATGATGCAACAAAAAGAAACACAGATTCACATGCTACTGAGAACAACAGAAGCAGACAAAGAAGATGCAGCAAAATAGACACAGAGAACAGACAAGCGGGGTGGGAGGGGGCCGGGAGAGAAAGAAATCTTTAAAAAAAAAATGCTCCCAGATGATTCTGATGTAAAAACAAAAGGCTCACAGGGCCTCATGATGCCTGGAACCTTCTCTCACTTCTGCCTTCAAACTAACATGAAAGCATTAACTTTTGATATTTAATCAGGCAGGACCTGCACTGTTATTTGACATTTCAAGTAAGTGTACCTTGGCTTCTCAACTAGCCTGGAAACTCTCTGAGGGCAGGAAATATATCCAATCTGTTTACAAACATGGGGGCCAATATCATGCCCCCTCTTCTAGATAATCAATATGTATTTTTGATGTGGGTTTTAGTTTTTGACTATCTGGGGAACATAATTTCATGATTGGTAGAGATGAACGACAAATATTTTAGTTTTTCTCTATGTGCCCCGCACAGTCTGAGCATTCAACGACCATCAAAGTAGGGGAGGCAGATAACTAGTAAACAGTCAGTGCTCAGTGGTCACATGACTATGTACTACATGCACCACTAGGTCATCACCAAGAAGACAGGTACATGCTGTTCAACATATCTACCATACAAACATACAACGTAAATAATAGAATTCCCACTACATGAGTTCAGAACAATGTACCTTTTTTGTTTGTTTAAAGATTTATTTATTTACTTATTTCTCTCCCCTTCCCCCTACCCCAGTTGTCTGTTCTCTGTGTCTACTTGCTGCGTCCTCCTTGTCCGCTCCTATTGTTGTCAGCGGCACTGGAATCTGTGTTTCTTTTTGTTGCGTCATCTTGTTCTGTCAGCTCTCCGTGTGTGCAGCGCCATTCCTGGGCAGGCTGCACTTCCTTTCGCGCTCGGCGGCTCTCCTTACGGGGTGCAGTCCCTGCACATGGGGCTCCCCTACGCAGGGGGCACTCCTTGCATGCATCAGCACTGCGCATGGGCCAGCTCCACACAGGTCAAGGAGGCCCAGAGTTTGAACCGCAGACCTCCCATGTGGCAGGCAGACGCCCTAACCACTGGGCCAAGTCCGCTTCCCGAGTCCAATGCACCTTAACTGAGAGTCAGCAATGAGGACAATGATAGGAAGTGGCCACCTTGAGGTACAGTGGGGATGGCCACTTAATTTTTATTAGCATCTATAACATCTAACCATCATCCAAAGGTCCAGGCTGCTCATCTCTCTGTCACCAACAGACCTCGGAAAGAGATTCTGGGTTGAGGCAAAGGTGTAGGGTAGCCAGATGAACTTCCTAGGCTCCCCTGAATCTTCAAACAGGTGATGTTTTAAAAGCTAAGAAGTGACCTGTGATCCCTTAGGCCCCCAAGAAGAAGCAAATCAAACCAGACATAGTGAATCAGTGCACAGACTTGGTCCCTTCCCTCCACACTGGACACAGGTGCCTGTGGCAGAGGTGTAGGTGAAACATTCTCAACACCTATTACCATCCTACCATAGCCAAAAGAAAGAGGCTATTATATATAATACATAAAATAACATTTAGTAAGGAAATTTGGATAATTACTTAGCAAAAAGGGGATTGAGTCTGGTTCTAAGCCATTGCCCTAAATTGGGAATGGCATTACTTATGTCTTAAGTTAAATTGAGTAAAACTTCCTAAGCACTCCCTTAAAGAACACCTATAAGTAATGAGTTGGAATATCTCATCCATCCTGCTTTGTGCTGCAGTCCCAAAGAGCAGGCCAAGATTATGGACCCCAGAAACTCAGAGCTCTAGAAACTGAACAGGTTCAAGGTGACAAGTACATCTGGGCCAGGTGGAGGAAGGGTTCCCTAGGTGTGCAGTGGACCTGGCACAGGCAGACAGAAGCTGAAGGGTCAGTCAATAACATTTTCTTCCCTTTGCCACCGCTGATGGACATCAAATTGCATTCAAAATTAGAGTAGGTGGAGAATGTAATGAGCAGGTGCACAATTTGGAATCAGTGAACATTAGAGTTGATTAAGTTCAAGCAGTATCACCAAAACCACCATCACCAAACTCCACCGATCATTACTGTACACAGTATGTGTATGTGGTGCAGAACAAAATTATCTCATCCAGCCATGTGACTTTAAATATCACCTACATACTGAGAAAGACTCCCCAAATCCTATCTCCAGGTCAGATTCCTCCCCATGGAATCCCTCCCAATTTGTTTTGTTTTTTCTTTTTTCTTTTCTTTCTCCCATTTTGAATATACAGTTGCTTTGCTGATATCTTCACTTAGAGGGCTAACAGGCATCACCAATTTAACATTGAACAGAACCTAATTTTTTATAAACCCCAAACCTGCAGCTCCCGCCAGCTCCTCTGCGCCAGTGGATGGATGGCACCTCCACAATTCCTGGGGTTGCTGTCTCTCACAAGCCATTCTAACCAGCACATCTTTTCAACTCTTCCTTCAAAACATTCAGAATATCACCAAGTCTCACTCCATGACAAACATCCTCATCCAAACGTGCTCCCTGGCCTAGACTATCACAAGGGCTTCTTGCTTTCAGTTCAGTTCTCCTATTGTTTCTCCCCCATGCCACAGTCACAGTAATCAATGTGAGCTTAAAATAACTCTCATTAGGATCCAATCCTACAAATGGTTTCCTTTCTAATATGGAGCAGAACCCAAAAATTCTGACCAGCTTGTTTCTTTTTTGCCTATGTGTGGTGGTGATAATGGTGAGGGGATGCTGCTTTTACACAGAATATGAGTTGATTTGGTGCATACAGCTAGAAGACTGGGTAATGCCAGCTGATTAGGGTACAGAATTTGTATAGTATAGTATAGTACAGTATATAGAACATGGCCTATTATGCTCTATATTTTGGAACAGAGAAGTGAATAAAACAGTAAATTCTCTCTCACTTTGGTTCCAAAATCTTGAGAAGGGTGGGTATAGGTGGCAGTGGAGGATTTAGAATGAGAGACTAACTGCTGACAATAGCCCCCCTGTGGATGTGGACTGAGATTCAGGCACCTTCAGGACTCTTTCACAAGAACAACCCTTCTGTCCATGCAGAGGACACAAACACTGGATTCCCATCTCAGCTGGCCCTGACCATGATTTGTCAAGTGGGAGCCAACTCTGTCCTAACACTGCTCGATCCCCTGATATTACTCCTTTTTTACTCAGGGGAGGGTACACTATTCCTGAGGTAATTTTTTAATGTTTCATGTGCCTTTTAAATATCAGCCACTATATATATAGATAGATAGCTAGATAGACTTGAAATGACTGCCTAAGATATTCCATTTCAGGCTTAAATCTTTAAAGATACGTATGAATTCTTGACTTTGACAGATTGCCTAATGGCTCTTTCCTCATAATGGAAATAGATGCCAGGGAATCCTCATTAACGCCATCTGCTTGGGGCCCTCTCCTTTGGAGAGGTCCCTCCTTCTCAAGATTCTGCCTGTGTTTGCTGACCCTTCGCTGTAAGTTCTCTGGCTCTCGGGCCTGAGTGTGGACCTGGTCCAGTCTGCAACAGAGGACATATAGGCCATGTTTCTGCTTACCTGATAAAGGCTTGTCTCCCTCCCACTATCCTATGAATGACCAACAGCTGGCACCTCCTCCAAGCAGCCAAAGTCTACCTTGAAGTCTTGGTCATCCCTGACCAGAACAACCCACTCCACTGCCCTTTGCCTGAACCATGCAAGTCAGCAATCAGTGAAACATTGCAGTATGCTAGAAAAGTCCCATCTCCTCAGCTGGGAAGGACTCAGCCCATTCCTCATCCTCTTTTGTGCCGGGTTGGGAGATATGCATGAGAAAGTGCTCAGACACTAATTGCTGATTGACTTTGAGAGCTCAAAGTGGATTTGTTTGGTACCAAGATGCCAAGGAGTGTCCAGCTCTGATCTCCAAAACAATTTCCCAGTTCTAAGAAAGTCTAAGAAACCTCACCATCCTTTTCTGCTGCCAAGTTTCTTCCCTCTTTACCTAAGTATGATTTAATACCTAAATTTGATCCAGGAAAAAAATATAACAATCCAAATTTTTCCAGGGCAAGATCACTGACACCACAAGCAAGCCAGGAGGGGAACTCAAGACTGTAACAGCCTCTCCTCAGAAAAGCAAAGAAGTCCCCCCCATGTCTATGCTATATCCCTAGTGCTCCCAACCCAACAGAATAACTAAAGGAGGAGAAACTATTTATTTATCCCCTTAAAAATTTGGGAAAGGAAAGATGAATTCCACTGTTCTTAACAGTGGTTTTAACGTCAGGTTTGAACCTGAGACAATCTGGCTCCTTGTATTTTTCCTTTGTACATGCCTCTGGGACTATATCACTTGCTAACATCCTATATTCCAGGCTGATTATTAGGATTCTCACACAGATGTGGTTGTCACCTATCTTTCAAACATCCACAAATGCACGTGGAGCAGGGATTTCATTTCATACCATTTATTGTATTAATATATATGGCTCACTTCCTTTTGGAAAATTTGCAGTCAGATATTTCCATTTATAATCATTGATCTTACTGCTATTGCCTAACTTTCTGTCCCATAGTTAGAATGGAAAGAGGAAAAGGAATTCTCATGCAAATTGTCATTGAGTCATTTCCAAGGAAAGCATTACTAGAGTAGCTTGATCCAGAAAGACCCATTCATATCCTAACATCTAATTTTTGACATCTTGTGTAAGTTCTCCTTGTCATTTACCAAAATCTTGGACAAGCAGACATATTCTTTCCCTCAGCTGAGATCCTGCCAAATAGTTCCCCCACCAAAACAAGCAGGGTAAGAATTCACAAAAATATGTATATGATAACCCAGACATTATTTGTCTATCTGAAGTATGGCATCTCTACTCCTTTATCATCAAGCAGAAGTAATTAAGAATAATCAAGTGGGTGTTAATTGGATATAATGAAACAATCTCCAGTCAGCCTGAGCCTACTATTTGCCTCCTACTAATAATTATGAACACGAAACACTCATGCTAATCTTCTTCTTCTTACAGAAGCCAAACAGAGATACAGTATTTACTCAGCTGATGGCTTGTTTTGTCTGCAATTTAGTCTGTTTTAAGCCAGGAAACTCACAATTTGCCAAGCTGTCACCAGCTGCTGGGCTCAGACCAGGGAAGCAGGGCCCTTAGTGACAAGGGAGAGGACAGATATTAATTAAACTAACCTCCAGTTGCAACTGTACCTGGACATGTACATGTCAAAAAACCCAAGGCTTTACATTTGCCTTCCTCTCAACTACTGTGGGCCACATACTCATTGTATGCCCAGAGCTTCACGATAAGAAGAGAGTTTCCCACATGTAACGCTCAGAAGGTCTCTACTGTTCTCTTTACAACTGTCTCCAGGCCTCAGCTGCTACAGAACTCGGGACTGGTCTTCGATCATATTACTTCAGCCTCTTGGCTGCTGGGTGACTATTACAGCAGGGAACTAAAAGTGTCTTATCGAGAGTGACCATTAGAAACATATTACTGGCCATTAAGCAGATGGTTAGATGTTTTTAAAGAGCTCTTACATAGTAATCGAATCCAGAGTCGTTGACTATATTTATTACTCTCCCAAGAAAGTGGAAAAAATAAAAAGATCAAATGTTTGTTCCAGAGGTGGCTAATTTCTTTCTCTGAGGATCGCCAGGAGTTTGTCTTCAACTAAAAATGGGCTGCTGGTGACTAGATTTTAGAACAAGCTACAGAACAAGGTGCTTAAAGTTCATTTCCTTCCTGATCAGAATTCAGCTAAGTGGGATTCCAAATGAAGACCCCTGCCTGATGACAGTAGAATCTGTGATGTGAAGCAGATATCCATCCAGACCTCCTGTCGGCAAACTTCTTCAGTAAAGGCCCAGGCAGTGAGCATTTTAGGCTTTTTGGGCAGCTACTCACTGCAGCTGTAGCACAGGAGCAACCATAGGAGCCAGGTAAGTGAATGGGTGTGGCTGTGTTCCAATAAAGCTTTATGCACCCAAGTATATGGCCTAAGGGCCATAGTTTGCCAATACCTGATTTAGACCACACTGACGCCTGCTAAGACAGGGATGATGTTTGGGGGAAATAAATTCTCCCACCCAGTCCTCTATTACCACCCCCTATTTTAATTCACAAGTGGAAGAGATCTCATTTTCTGAAATAGGTACATTTCTGAAAATGTGCTTGTTTCAATATGTTCTAGCTGCATTCTATTTTTTCATTAATAAATTAATGTGAACTTGTACTTCACTTGGTAGCTGAACTATAGCAATGAGTAGTCACCACCCCACCACTCACCACGTATTGTTAAAGGACTTCATTCATAAGTAATACACTTATAATATTGTTATTATTTATAGATATTTTAATATAGATAAAATAACCTCCTCCATTTCCTTTGTTCATAATTTCAGATACCAAGTTTTCTTAAGGTGGACCCATCTGCAAATACATAGTACATAAGTTTGTCCCTTCCAGGTCCTTCAGCAAACAGGTCCTTAACTTGACGCAATAGAGACATATCTTGGATATTGCCAAGTTTAGAAGGATTTTATTGAACCTCAGGGTAGGACAGTAGGGAAAAGAAAAAACAGTGATCTAGGAGCAAAGAACCCTGAGTTTTTAGTTCCCATTTGTTTGCCAAATAACTGTGTGGCCTGGGACATATTACTTAACTTCTCTGAGCCTGAGTTACCTCTGAAAAAATGAGGGAGTTGGATCAGAAGACAGCTAGAGTCACCTTCCAAGCTTTAATGTTCTCTGATCAGTGGATAGGAAACAGTTTAATTAGCTCATGTGATTACGGGATAATACTAATGAGGCCAAAGGAACAAGTTAAATAGCCATGCAAGGCTAGGTAATTTTAAAAAGAGAAAGACACTGTCATACAGTTTATTCTTCAACTTGGTTGACTGAGGGGGAGTGGTTAGTTTGGTCCTTCCTCTCCAAACCAACAACACAAAAAAGTATGCATCAATAAGAAATCAGAAACAGCTTTAAGTGACAAACATCATCATTAATATTTTAATAAACATATGACTACTGGACTGCAGAATCACTCATTTCATTGAATTTTTTTCTGGTTACATGGTAAAGGATCATTTCGCCACCCAATTTGACATGGGCCAATTCTTGGTCATACTGTGTGACTGACATGCAGTTTATACCATGTGTGATTCACAGAGTTCAACCACACTCAAACTGGTCCACATGCTGTTAACAAGACAATTCTAGGTATCACATGATTGGATGTTAAACAATACCAAATTAATATAAAAGTTTCTAAATGCATACATGCCATTTCTGTACTTATCTAGTCATCGACTGGTAACAATTTGTAGACCAGGGTCTTCTTGTTGTCACTTTCTGTTATGTGGAAGAGATTTAAGCCATAGCTCAGGGGTGGAAAGAAAATACAAGTAAAATTTTTACCATTAAGTTTCTTAGTTTCCTCTCCTCTTCCAGATCTATTTTCTTTCCCCATTTCCCAGTTAACCCTGGAAAGTCCAACTACGTTACCCCAAGTCAGAGTTCTATTCGGTCATTTCTTTAACACACATTTATTGAGCAGCATCGCTGAGCCTGGTAATGATCAGGGCGCTTGGTACCCAGTGATGAATAAGACAGACCTGGTTGCTGCTCCAACGGAGTTCAACAAGTTTCTTTTGAGGAGGCGTGTCCTAGGCACATGTTATACAAGGTGTATGTTAAATTCCTAAAGTGCAGAGAGAGTGTGTCTTGTAATCTAAAACCCTGAAACATAGTCCCAATTTATTAAATATCCAATATTCGCCAGACAATCCAATGGGCTCTGGATCTATAAAAGTGAATGCAGTATGGCCCCTGACCTCAAGGAGCTGACAGCTTAGGGTACTTTTCCATGTGATCTCTCAGGTGGGTGAAAAACCAATGTATCACTCTCCTTTCTACTTCCATAAGTTCTCCGAGGTAGACTCCAATCACATGGATGCCTTCACCAACAGCTGCTAACAGGGCTTCCTTACTTAGATACACAGCATTAGTTATAGAACATACTGTGCTTGAACTGGCAGTCCACAGAGATCTGTGACATTTTACTGATGGAAAAACTGAGCCCAGGTAAGGAGAAGTTATGGGCCCAAAGTCCCAAGTAGTAGATGAAAATAAGATCTATGCTGATCATGTCCAGATCAGGCTTACTAGGTCCAGCTCTCACCACATTTGAGAAGGCCAACCCCCACCCCCCAGGTGTCAAACAACCCAGCTTTACTCAAGTAAATGGAAAGCAACAGGACATGGTGCCAACAGAACTGGACCAGGAAGTACAGTGACACCCTGAGAGGCAATGGGTAGGCCTACTGTCCTCTCCAGGCCTCAGTCTTCTGACCTGGAAAATAACGTTGATGACTTCCATTACCTTAAAGGTCCCTTTCAGCTCTTCAGTTCTACTGTGGAAACATTTGTTTGGAAATCTAGATAACTGATTAGAAAAACCAGAATGCACAGAGTAAATGGATGACTACCACATAGTTACTTGTCTAGCCCTGCCAAACAGCAACAGTCACAGTCAGGTTCAGAAAATAATGGAATCCAGAAGCTTCCAACACTCCTGGTTCCAGGTCTAGACTACAGGCCTATTCATGGCTTCATCCTAGTTGGTTCCAGATCCAATCAGCTTCTGACTACCTTCTTGGTTCTCTACCTGCCTTACCTGAAACACAGGACTTGGCACCTGCTGCCATTCTCCCACTAAAACCTTGGACTCCTTTTCTGTTAATACAATTCAAGTTATCTGGTCTCCAGTAGCCCTGAGAAAATGGACCTTTGGAGCTTATCTAGACTACAGGATCCCATGTCAGCTCAAAGCCCCATGTGCAGTGCTGGGGGTTTACCCACAATTCACCTAAGACCCCTACACACACACACACACACACACACACCCCTCTGTCCTTCCAATCACTAGCATAACAGGGGAGAGCTTTCACTAGACTCTACTGTGAAATTTTCCATTAATTTAATCCCACCTACCCAAATCTAGGAGTTCCTAAAACCCATTAATGAGCTTCAATATTAGATGTACAAATGTATATGCATGTCCTGTAGCCTGAAAAGAACTAGACTGTCAAGGTAGCAAAGGAAAACATAAAAGTCCAAAAAGCCATGTAAAGGAGGTCAGAATTCCTCCTCATGCCTCCAGTTTAACAACAAATGCCTTACAATGAATAGCCTGATGAGGCGAGGACTGTGAACTGCAGCAAGAATTTTTCTTCTATTTGGCAAGCAATGAAATCATTAAGGTAATGTATCACCATCCCTGCTAACAGAATCTCCTCGTGTCATCTCCTTTACTGTACATGCAAGCAGAAGACACATATCTATTGTCTCTGACTTCTGGAAGTTGTAAATGTAGGGAAATTGCCATCATTAAATTGAATATAATGATTCTCTCCCCTTCCTCCCCCTTTCATTTTCTCGCTCTGTACCTCGGCTCTTCCTGACACATACCTTGTAAATGTCAACACAAAAGTATGTCCTGAAGACCAATGGGCAGAAAGTCCTGATTACCAGCAGAAATCCATCATGTGATACTGAACACTCACCTCTGCAATGAGAGGAAATGATAATTGCTTTGCCATGTGAGGTGGAGAAGCCCGACCCCAAAGCATCACTGTAGTATTACCGTGTAATGAAGATGGTGTGGACAAAGGCCACTGCTCAGCACATCAGGGACGCCGTCCAGACACCCTCACCTCCTAGGCGTGTGGCTAAGGAACACAGTCTACATGTCACTGTCAATATCTTAACTCAGGACCTGCTCAGCTCAACCCCAGGGAAGAACCGGGAACCTCCCACGAGGCCAAGGTAAATCCATGAAAATTTCCAGCCAGGTCTTATCAAGGAGGATTCAGACCAGGAAGCTAAGCCCTATGGCAAAGAAAAGGACATAACATGGTACCCTGAGCTCTGCCTGGGGGCACCTGGCTGGTGTGCTACTAATGAGAATGGGTAGTTGGGACATCACCAGCATTTAGCTCAAGGGGTCACCGAGAGAGAGGCGCTGGAGCAACTAACGTGCTGAAACAGCAAGGGGAAGGAGGAGGTTCTCTGACCTGAGGAATTCCACACAAGGTCTTGCCATCAGCGGGTTGTCGGGGCTGTCATTGGGCCACAAGGACTGTTTGGCCTTGAGCATTAGTTATGTTATGTAAATTACGCTTAATGAAAGTGTAGCCTTGGTCCATAAAAACTTAACAATGCATTTGTCTTCATTTGAGCATTCCCCAGCAGCCACCACCTCCCTTTACAGGCCATAATAACTGGGCTTTCACTGCAGGTCCCAGTCCTCCATGGCCACCATCAGGAGGAGTCCGGAAGCGGGGAGAGGAATTGGCTTGCACTTAATAAGACAAATGTGTCATTGTGGAGTTGGCATCAGGTGGCCCAAACCCTCATACAGGATGGCAAAGCAGATGGAGCCATGCCCATCACTCCTCCCCTGGCCCTCTTGGTTAACAACATTCAGGTGGCTAGAAAAGATCGAACTTGATTTTGCATTTCTGAGAGCTGGATGTCACCTCTGACTCATCAACAAGCATTTATTAAGTTCCTCTTATGTACACAGTACATAGCAAAGGCATTCAGCTCTCTCTTCATGCAAGTCATAAAGAGTATCGGACTCTATTTAGGACACCCCATCTTGAGATGCCCATAGCAAACTTTTAGGTGCTCTCTGCTCTATGTCAATCTATGCCAATCTCCCTTGAAGCAGGAATCTGAGATTCTTAGCTGAAGGTGTCAGGTCCCTGCAGGTTAAGAAGAAAGGAATTAGGATTGTATGACTATGAAAAGAGGTGGCCTGGGATTGGTGTGGTTTAAATGCAATCTCCACAATTATTAAACATTGAAAAAAATAAAACTCTGTATTTGCAGCCTGTAAGGGCTTAGGTTGACTGACCACTATGCACCTCTCCAGGCTCAGCTCTCTCCTTGCCACTCTCTTTTCAACTTCACACAAGCCTCTTTGGAATTCCTTGTAGTCACCATTCCATCCAGCTGAGACCCTTTGCACACGCTATTCCCTTTGACTGACGCTTGTCCCTCCCTTCTTTCCTAATTAGGTCCTCATGCTTCAAACCCCGGATGAGACATTACTTAGTCAGGAAAGCCCTTGCTAACCTCCTTGACCATGCCAAATTAAGCCCCACCATAGCGGAATATATTTTTCCTCCTCAGCCCTTGTCCTGGCTGTGATTTTACACGTGTCCATTGGAATGATAGCCTTGTGATTATTTAATTAATGGCCACTGCCTCTACTAGACTGTACGTTCCATGAGGGCAGCAGCCATGTCTATTTTTCCCTACCACCAAATCCTCAGCACCAAGCACACAGCAGGCAGCTCAAGTCATTAATTAATTAAATGCTGATCACCTCTTCCCCGTTACTGTGGAAGAAATGCCAAGAAAAGAATTATGCTTTCATTCCTTGGAAGGAAGGAGAATTTAGTGACCATACAGTAAATGAACAACAGAAAAAGCTACCAAGAGAGGCCGCTAAGACTCCAGGTGCAAGCATCTTCAAGAAGGCATCACTCCTTCAAACCCTGACAGCAGGGGGATGGGTCGGATGACTTTATGAAGCCAACCATTCCCATTTTCTGCATTGGTTGCCTGACTGTGCAGCCACAAAGGCCACAACCCACCACGTGGCTCAAACAATTGCAGTTATCTTCACCCTTCGTTTTGCCTCTTGGCTCCCAGGAAGAAGATAGATCCAATTATTTTCCAAGCAGCAGAACACAATAGACAACTACAATGAATAATTACAATGAAGCACCAGCCTGGCAAACACTAGCTGCCTGAATGTTCAAGGCCAAAATGAGTTATTTGCCTTGCCCCAAAACCCAGCAGAGGAAAGGGGAAAATCCCTAATGAAAGAATGTATTTGCAAAATCCTTTCCCCACCCTCAACCCCCATCAAAGCAGTTCCAAGGAATTAGTTGGCGGAAACTTCCTGGAAAAAGAGATTATCCCAATTTGTTCCTCTCACAAAGGAACTGTGCAGATACTATTTGACCCCCGTTTTTCCAATCAGGGTATGAATTTAGCTAGCTTTGAAAATGTTTTAGGGCTTACACAGAAATTTGTAAAATGCCAGTGTGAAAATTTTAATTGAGTTATTAGCAATATCTCTTCTTTGAATGACCTTTTAGTACTCCTTATAACATATCACCTCCTTTTACTACATTCTGGCTGACAGTTCCTAATATATTCCTTCTTCCTAGATGATATCATCTGTCCTTGGATGGAATTAACTAAAGCACTATACATTCAGAAGCTGACATTAATCTACAGACCCAGATTTGTAACAGCTGCTGGTATAAACACTGTTTCCATACATTGGGTTTGAACAACGAGAGATGGAAATATGTACTATTCATTGGACACTGATGACGTGCCAACAAAGGGTCTGGAGCGACAAACAGCATTGATTAAAAAACATTTTAAAATTAGTTCAAATATTATACCTACTGTATAAATCTAAGGGAATATTGCTAGCTTCATAGAAATTTTATATTTCTCTTTGAAATCACATGTGTCGAGGAAGCTAATCATAACGGGAAATTATAAGGATGAATGGCAAATGTGTTGTTTGCTTAAGTAACTTTCTGACACTCAGTAAGGGAAAAACAGAAAATACAGTCCCATGTTCTCAGTAAACCAGACATTTTACATCATTCCAAGAAATGGAAAAAGTAAATCAACATGGCATGTGGGTACAGAAAGGTATATGCAGAGTTGAGAAGCACCAAACAGGGAAATGATCAGGAAAACCCTTCCCCCAAAAGCCCGACCCCAGTGGCACCTTAAGGACATCAAGGCACCCAAATCCCACATAACGCTATGAGGATATACCTCATCCAACCAACAAAGAGCAGCAAGTCCCGCTTCCCCCTCGACCTCCTCCCCATCTTCTTCCCCAAACTTTGGACTGGGCTGGAAGCACACCCGTGCACATGAGTGCAGGTACAAGCACTGGCACCTGTAGGAACCTCCCAGCATTTTCCAACAGCACAACCGTGTTATTTAGAGTCTGCAGCACTAATGACAATCTTGATGCAGCACCCCCATGCTCAGGGTGGCTGATAATTAAAGTGGGTCTGCCCTCACGCTGTGGTGGGAACTGGGTGGTGTGAAGGACGCGTCTCCAAGGGCAAAGAGGCCTGCAAGCAAGGCTAATGGAAGTGATATCTGCAGTAGCCTGGTGGGTGTTCAGAAGCTCCAGCCCTCTCCTGGGGCTTCTCCTTGGGGCCCTTACACTGGGCTTCATTGTCCCCTGTGGGAAAATGCCAAACCCCATCGAACCCCACGGTCCCCCTGCATCGCTCAAGTTATGAGACTTCTGCAGCTACTGCTTTGGAACATTAAGTGTTGATGATAACGTTACACCCCTGTGGGCAAGAGATCTGAGGGCTCACCTGAAGAGGGAGGTGACCCGTTAGCAGTCACCTGGGGAACAGGTGTTTCTCCAGATGAGAAATAATATCCAAAAGAGCAGACCTAGGTAAGTGTGAGAGAAATATCTCTCTTGGCCTGGATCTGGACGGTGACTAATATTCAGGGGGTGGGGGTGCTTCTGGTGCTTCTGAATTAAGAGAAGCATCCACAAGCCAGTACAGCAGCTACCCAGGAGGGCCTAGGCAGACTTAGCCCTGATAGCCTCAGAGCCCAGGGAGGCAGCTGGCCAAGGAAGAATCCAAACCCTGGGCTCTGTACTCCAGACTGATTAAACGCTTTGTACCCTCTTGATATCCCTGTGTTATCCCTGAGAATTCTCCCAGCCTGGCTCATTGGGGTAAGGATGAACGTCAAAGAGAAAACAACTTACCCCTGGGACCAGTGTGGCAGCAGCTATCACAGGAAAGTCGGGGCAGCTGGAGCATCAGTACCACCCATCCAAGAGATTCTCCTCTGAACATGAAAGTTGGAAGGTCCTGAGTTTCATTTTTACCAAAGGAAGTGGTGTTTTCTTAGATAACTTCAAGTGTTCAAAGCTTATCTATCTCATTTGTTAATCCCTTAGAATGCTTTCCTCTAAGTTTAGTTAGCTGGGCTCATCTAAACCCTGTTAACAGATCTATGTTTCCCTGCCAAGCAACATCATTCATTCACCCATTTACCTTTCCCAACTCACAGACCATTTAGCATGAGCCAAGAACCGCACTAGGTATGGGAACTATAAATGCAAATAGGATGTTGTTGTCACCTTCCAGGAGCTCACACACTCACTAGGAAACCACCTAGAGACAGAACCTTACCCTAAGGGAGTGACTTTTTTGGTAGGAATCTGAGAGGTCCTGTCAAGCTGGATGAGGGAAATATTTTAGTTCAGAAGGGTGCTCTGAAGTTCCTTAAATCACATCAAGAAGGCAGATGCCCCCTCTGCCTATGCATGAGGCCAAGACATTGCACAGAACTATTTTACTGGAAGAGACTCAGAAAGCAATATCAAGGAAGTCCAGTTCCCTTTGGAAACGTGCCATCCTTGGTGAGGATAAAGGCTCTGTCTGCCCAGAAGGTATGCAGTTCCACCAAAACTGGCCAGGCATAATGGAAGGCTAATGTGGTGAAGAACATGAACTGGATAGTCCCACAGACCCAGGCCAACCTACTACTCTGGGCAAACTAGTTACCCTGGCCAAGACGCTGCTCTCCTCCTCTGTGAGACAGACAACAATTCCTGCATCTCCTACAGCTACTATAGAGCAATGATGCTCATAGTGGTAGGTGGCCCAGCATCTTTTAACCCCATCGGGGAACTTGTTAGAAATGCAGATTTCCAGACTACCTCTCAGACCTGCTGAATCAGAACCCCTGGAGATGGGGCCCAGCTGATTCTAATATCCTTTAAAGATGGTGAACAGCTGAGGTTGTATAGATTAAATGAGCTGGTGCTCACTAAGTGCCTAGCAAAGTGCCAAAGGTGTAGGAAGCCTCAAGGCCTGGTAGCTGCAACTGACTCTGGCTGTGTCAGGAGACACTGGGAAGTCATATGTGAAAGGGCATGGAGGGGGGGATTTATTTTTTCCAGAGGTCAAATCGAAAGGAAACTTGGCCATTCTACCCCCTCCTGGAATCTCTCTCCCCCCAACCCCACATCAGATCTGATGTTACACGGAGACAGAAAAATCATGGTTAGTCACGATTCTGCCACCTCTCCTTCCTGCTACTCCCTGCTGATGATATTAGCTGGAAGACTGCCAGAGCTTAGAGAGAAAAACTAACCAAAATGATCATAAAGCCATTTGGAAATATATGAGCATGATCAACACACTAAATAATAATTACTCACATTTGTATTCTCTGCCAATCTTCATATACAGAATTTAAACATAACCTGCTCCAAATGAATTACCTGGTTTCAAATGCCTGAGAGTCATAGTCTTATGATTCTGACAAAGTAACCCATATATCTCATACCTTGGGTTTATAACAAAGACTTCGCCGTGAATTAAAACCCCAAAGAACAAAGCCAGTTGAAAATTTTAAACATTTACTCCAAACTTTTCATTATGGGTGATATTCTTCTCAAATATTTCATCAAGTTTTTTTCCTCTCACTGGTTTAAATCTCAATCACTAAAAGGAATGATTCGCAGGCAATAATGTAGAAACAAAAGGGGAGATTAAATACAAATTAAGCTTTCATTTGTACTGTTTTTCCAGACTGAATTAAAGTGATTGAGTTAACTTTGGTGTAAAGTAAATTTTACAGCTGTTGGAAATGATAGAATGTAAATTGGATTATACTATTTAAATATTTTACAAATAATTGAAATGGCATTCTTATAAGTTATGTTCCAATATTCATGCTCAAACACAGTAGATCATGCTGACTGGCTCTAAATATACATCTTTCCTTTTACTTGATATTTCTTCCATTACCAAAATGAAACTCAAGGAAATTCACATACAGATAAACCAGGGGCATCAATTAAGATGGTGTGACTACAAAAGCATGGTGGTATAATTTTACCTATTCACGTTAATTCATTCCCAAAGATATTGAGTGATTATTGGACACTGATCAAGATACTAGATACAATGACAAAGCAACCAGTTCAAATAAAATTGCTCTATACAGCAGAATAATACGAATGCATTACAACAGATAGGAAGTGAAGGAGGAGGCAAGGAGGTGAACTGCAAAAGCTTTATGAAAAACGATATTTAAGCTGGGTTTTGAAGGATCAGTACAATTTCCATAGGTAAACACCGTAAGGAGTATCTCAGCAAGGGAAGAAGCTGGGCCCTGAGCCTCAGCAGAGTTGCAACACCTACTCTCCAGTTTGTTGGACTTACCCAGGCCAGCTGATGGGGAGGTGAGAATGGTCAACCACCACACCAGGGAACTGAGAGTGTCTACAGCTGCAAGCAGGAGAATTGCATCCATCAGTCATGTGGGATCTAAGACCCCTCTTGATTTAGAGGTGCAGAGGATATTGCCATTCCAGGGTCCACAGAATGGAGGAATATAATATGGATTGGCGTGGACTTGCTGGTATTCTACTAGAAAACTGTGGTGACTCCAGAAATGGAAGAAACTGGATCACTGATATGGAGATAGTGGCCATGGGAGTTGCTGAGGGCAGGCAGAAGGAGGAAGAGGTGTGATACAGGGCATTTTCTGGATGTGGAGTTGTCCTGAATGATACTGTAGGGACAGATGCAGGACATTGCATACCCTGCCATAACCCACTGGATGTACTGGGGGAAAGTGTGAACTACAATGTAAACTATGGTCCATGCGGTGTGGCAGCGCTCCGGGGAGTATTCACCAAATGCAATGAATGTGCCTCAGTGATGAAAGGGGATGTTGATGTGGGAGGAGCGGGGGTGGGGAGTGGGGTATATGGGAACCTCTTACATTTTTTAATGTAATGTATTGTGTGATCTATTTATCTTTTTTAAAAAGACAATAAAAAATTAATTAAAAAATAGTAAAGCAAGGGAAGAATAAACAGGTCAAGTCATGGGGAAGGGAAATTATGGAACATATTTAGAGAATAGAGAATAGGGAAAACAAAATTTTAAAAAGCAGAAGGCTCCAGAATCCTTAGAAAAATAGTTAGATATTCTCTCAGTCATTCAACCAACATTGACTGCCCATAAGATTTGTGGGGGAATATGGAGAAAAGTAAAAAGTAAGATCACTTCCCTCAAGGAATTTGTATTTTAGCAGTTAAGACTTGTAAATAAATAAATTCAAAGTAGAAAGCAAAATGTACCATACAATGGTAGAGATATGGCATTTGGTAAATTTACTGGAGAGAAAGATCACAACAAGGCAATGAGAAGAGCCTGAAGGACTGATGTATGAAAATTAATGCATTTATTTGCTAAAAATATGTTTACATTTGGTTTCCCTCATATGTTGGATATTGAGCAAAACAATGGAGAAAAAAGTCTGCCCTTATAGAACTCATTTGGACTAAAACAAAGGGTAAGGCAAGGAAAGAGAGATAATACTAGGAAAAGAGACTAGTCCTGAACCCAAGAAAGGCAGGACTTTAGTACATACTCAGACCTATACTGGGGAGGCTTGTGAAGCCACTGAGGAAATATGGGGAGAAGCTTTAAGAAACTGGTCTGTGTCTTAGTTTGAGTCCCCCTAAAAGAAGAAACTGGGATGAATCCATGGATGCAATAAGTCTATTTGGCAAATGATCTCAGAGAGTAGGAGTGAGAGAGGGAAGGAGGAAAATCTAGCTTAAGGGTTCATTATCAAAGTCCCTGCTCTTGGCAATGGGGACTTTGCAATAACTCCTCCAGAACATCCAGGAACATAGACAATGCCTCCCAGAATCAGTCTGAAGGAAAGGAGGCCAGGCAGTGATCCATAAACTTTAGTCCCCTGCTGGTTGAGAGTTGTCCCTACTGGGGTCATCCAGTCTCCTGCATTTCCTGGCTGCATTTAGCTTAGGAGCTGACTCACATGATCCTGGGAAGGTTGTGGGGACAGAAAGCTCAGAGATTCATGGAATAGCTTGAGATGAGATGCTGTCAGACATAGTCTGACATACATGGAACTGTGTACTGAAGCTGTGACTACAAAAGAGGTGGGCTAAGGGCATACTAGAGTCAGGCAGCATCTTGCATACTGAGTAGGGGAGAAGGGAAGGAGCTAGGAAAAAAAGTCATTAGGCTCAGGGAAAGAGAAAGATGATGGGCGACCAGAATGAAGAATGAAAATGGTGGGATGAGTGAGAAGGGGATGGATGCTGAAAGTATCACCAAGGATTAAGCAAGTGATTAATTGTGTGGCACTAGAGAGATAATCATAGATAACTGAGGCTTTAAACCTCCATAAGAGAACAAGGTAGTGTCATGACAAAAGACAAGTGAAAACATGAAGAGTAGCTAAAGGGAAGTTGATGCCCAGGATAAAAACAGAAATACAGGAGCAGAGATTTGGAGAGAAAAATTTGAAAATTATCAGGATAGAGATAGTAGTAGAATTCACAATTTTGCTAAAATTGTGAATGGGGATGGGGAAAAATAAGTAAAGATTAGAAACTAAAGAAACATCTACATTTAATGAATGCGAAGAGAAGACTAAAGATGAGGCAGAAGAGGAGAGATCACAACATCTAAGTGGACAGAACAGAGAATTTCGAAAATGAGAAATGGATCAACAGAATGAAATGATACAGAGAGGATGGAATAACTAAGACCAAGAAGTACCCACTGGATGTTGTGTATGGAAAGTCACAGGATGCGCATCAAAGGAAGAGTCCAATTATAGACTAGAGGTGGGCTAGCTCCAGGGTCTAAGTTAACTAAAGTTCCAAGGAATAAGAGAGAGGGAGTCAGTCTTTTTCAAAGGAGTTCCTCATCTGAATTGCAGAATGTGATTTCTGCAACTATTAGCTCAATTCTTCCAACGATGGTACATAACAAGTACCCTTCTAGAGGCACAGAAGTCAATTCATTACACACAATGGATGACGCAGGACAGGGTTCGATGACAACGCGTAGAGGGCCAGAAGGTCTCCATCAAAACCACTCAACTGCTCTTGTAGCACCAAAACACCATAGTTCCAAAACAAATAGGTGTGGTTGTGTTCCTGAATTTCATTTACTTTTCAGGAGCCAAGAATTACTCTTTTTAAAAAAAATGTTTAACCTTTTAAAACTAATAGTCACTCGTGGTTCAAGAGTTTCACTAAAAACAGGTGGTGGACCAGATTTGGCCCTTAGGTCAATTTGCCCCTGCCTGAGGACATGAGAGCTTAATTATCTCCCAGAACTCCAGTTAAGATGTGCTCATAGACACTTTAAATAAATGAAGAATCAGGGAGAAACAACAGCAGGAGGGAGAGTTCAGATCAAGAAACTGCTTTCAGAGTAAGAAAAACACATGCATGGTGACAGGTTAATAGGGAATTATCTTGTATCTTTGAAGATACAAGAGAAAGTGGAGGTAACTGGTAGATCAAACTCCTCGATGAGGCTGGGTAAAGAAGAAAGAGGCACCTTCCTCTGAGACGGAAGGAGAGACGTGCAAACAGGCTGGAACCAAACTAGGGAGCATCTAAAATGCCAACCTCAAGAGTTCACACTTCACTAAGTGAGCAATGAGGGTTGCAGAAGGTGTTTAGGCTGAGAAATGCAGCCCAGCAATCAGTAATGCCCTGGGTCTACCCACTGCACACTGAATAAATAAGCAAACACTCTGTGTATACATATTTACATAATGTAGGTATGAGCAGAATATAAGAAGCTGGAATTATGTGATAGACTCTCTTGCTCAAAATACCTGCTCCACAAATGCATTCTGGGAAGAAAAGATAAGACTAGCCAACATACTCAAACTAGTTTGATATAACCATATATAAATGTGCCCGTAACTTCAAAAACTGAATACTGCACATAGCTAGGGGGGTATCCATGACCCAGGCCTATAGCAGTTTGGGGTTAGAAATGGGATAGGGTTTGGTACGCACCTGCACAATACTAGCACAGGTAAATTAGCCTCCCTGGGCCCTACCCTCCTCAAAGTCTAATGGGGATTAGAATGTTGGTTCCACGTACTTCTAAGATTTGTTATGAGGATAAAAAAGCCAGTGAGCTTGAAAATGCTTTTAAATTATAACAGGCTATATACAGATGGAACACTGTAGCACAAAACCAAGTTCTATGATGTCCCTTGCCAGAGCAACCTCTCTAGACCCTCCCCTTATTTCATATTAGAATCTTCCACCCCTTGAGTGACAATGAAGAATATCAGTAAGATCTACCCTGCTCAAAAGACATTCTGCGTGGCTGATCGGCAACCTCTACCCTTTGCCTTCACCCTTTTCCTTAAAACATGTACACACTTTGGAGAACAGGATATCCTTTCTAGAAGAAGACGAGGTCCTGAGGAAGGCTGCGTTGAGGGCCCCAGTGAGGACCTTCTGGGTGAGGTAGCACCTGAGGTGTTCCTTAAGGTTAGCCAGGACCAGACACGGCACACGGTGCACAGATCACTTCACGAGGCCGAGCTGCAGGATGCCCGGGGAGAAACAGCCCAGAAAGTGAGAGTGTCTCCATTTGATATGATGAAAAATCTAGCAATGGATGGTGGTGATGGTAGCACACCATTGTGAATGTAATTTAACACCATGGTTTGTATATTTGAAAGTGATTACAATGTAAACTTCAGGTTGTATATGTTTTACCAGAAAAAAAATTTTTTAACCTGTTCAACTGTAGAACACAGTGAACCCTATTGTAAAATATGGACTATAGTTAATATTAGTAGTATAATCGTATTGTTTCAACAATTGTAACAAAGGTACCACGCTAAGACAAGGTAACAGGGAAAACTGTAGGTGGCAGGGGAGGGGTATCAGAGCATTACGTAGTTTCTGCATGAATTTTTGTAAACCTACAACTGTTCTATAAAAAATGTTGGAGAGTCTCAGAAATATGCAGTCAACATTAGAGTCTAAGAAAACTGAGAAATGAGATTATTTATTCCTTGCATAGGTCAAATTCCGGTTCTGTTTTTCCCACTGAAATACAAGAGACAAAATCCTCTCATATCAACAACAATCTCAGTTCAGCAGAGCCTTAGTTGTTGAAGCAGTAACACCAGTCCTGAAGTCTTACATTCATGTAAGGCTTTACTAATCATCAAGGACTCTTGTTTCCCTTAATTTTGGGGGCCACAGAACAGTCATGTCTGATAGGCAAGGCAAGCGTGGTCACTTTCATTCATAAAAAGACAAAGGAAACTCAGAGAGGTTAAGGACCAGCTCGAGGTTTCAAAGCTGGTAACTGTAAAGGGGAGGCTTGGTGGAGGGCCACTGGTTGCCCACCTCAGAGCTCAGCATCTTTTTCTCGATATCCTCCACATCTCCTGGTTTAATGTGACTGTGAACTTAATCATTAGGTTGGCAGTGTCCTCCTACCAAGAGGGACAATGAACACCTCACATTGACAAAAGGAAAGTAGTAAGAGCAAAATCACAGATCAGAGATCAGCAGACTACAACCAGAGTCAAATCTAGCCTACCACCTGTTTATTTTTTTCTTGTTTTCTTTTTTATTAGGGAAGTTGTGGGTTTAAAATAAGCCATGTATTTTAAAAAAACAGGTTCCCATATACTGCTATTGTTTACACATTGCATTAAAGTGGTACATTTGCTACAAATGATGAAAGTACATTTTTATAATTGATTGTACTATTAACAATTTTACTGTATTGTACAGTTCCATGGATTTCTTTATTCTATTAACATATATACAATTTAAATTTTCCCCATTTAACTACATTCAAATATATAATTCAGCACTATTACTTATGTTCACAATGTTGAGCTACCATCACCACCGTCCATTACCAAAACTTCTGCATCATTGCAAACTGAAACTCTGTGCATTTGAAGCTTTCACTCCCTATTCCCTACCCGTACCCAGTCCCCTGGTAAATGATACTCTAGATTCTAACACTATCAATTTGCCTATTCTAATTATTTCATATCAGTGAGATCATACAATATTTGTCCTTTTGTGTCTGGCTTATTTCACTCAACATAATGTCTTCAAGGTTCATCCATGTTGTCACATTTATCAGAATTCTTTTTTATGACTGAATAATATCCCGTTACATGTATATACCACATTTTGTTTGTCTATTCCACAGTGGATGGACAATTGGGTGACTTCCATCTTGTGGCATTTGTGAATAATGCACCATGAACACCAGTGTTTGAGTCCCTGCTTTCAATCCTTTTGGGTATATGCCTAGTAATGGAATTGCCAGGTCATATGGTAATTCTGTACTTAACTTTCTGAAGAACCGCCAAATTCTTCTACAGCAGCTGCACTATTTTACATTCCCACCAAGAATGAATGAGTGTTCCTATTTCTCCACATCCTTTCCAACACTTGTAATTTTCCTTTTTTAAAAAAGAGTAGCCATTCAAGTGGGCAGGAAATAGATATGAATACATTTTGATTTGCATTTACCTAGTGGCTAAGGCTGTTGAGCATCTTTTCAGGTGCTTTTTGTATATCTTCTTTGGAGAAATGGCTATTCAAGTTTTTTGCCCATTTTTTAATTGGGCTGTCTTTTTGCTGTTGAGTTGAAGGATTTCTTTATATACTCTCGATATCAAACCCTTATCAGATATGTAGTTTGCAAATATCTTCTCCCATTATGCAGGCTGCTGGTTCATTTTCAAAATTAAATCCCTTAATGTACAAAAGTATTTAATTTTGATGAGATCCTGTTTATCTTTTCTTTTGTTACTTATGCTTTGGGTATAAAGTCCAAGAAACCATTGCTTAACACAAGGTCCTGAAGTTAACTCCTTACATTTTCTTGTAGAAGTTTTATAGTTCTGGCTCTTATATTTAGGTCTTTGATCTAGTTTGGGTTGATTTTTGTATATGGTATGAAGTAGGTGTCCTCCTTCATTCTTTTGTATATAGACATCTAGTTTTCCTAGCACCTGTTGTTGAGAAGATTATTATTTTGCAATGGAATGGTCTTTACCCCCTTGTCAAAAATCAGTTGGCCATAAATGCGAGGATTGATTTCTGAACTCTCAATTGGATTCCATGGGTTTATGTCTCTGAGCTTCTACCATGCTTTTGATTCTATGGCTATATAAAAGTTTTAAGGCTGGCAGGTGTGAGTCCTCCAATGCCATTCATCTTCTTCAAGTCTTTGTTATTCCCTTCCTTCTGCTGACTTTAGATTTAGTGTGCTTTTCTTTTACTGGTTCTTCCAGTTTTGAGGTTAGCTCTCTGACTTGAAATCTTTCTTCTTTTTTAATGTAAGTATTTGGACCTATAAAACTCCCTCTCAGCACTGCTTTTCCTGCATCCTGTAAGTTTTGGTATGCTGTGTTTTCATTTTCATTTACCTCAAGATATTTCAAATTTCCCCTGTGATTCCACTCTAACCCATTAGTTGTTTAAGAATAAATAGTTTAATTTCCATATATTTATGAATTTTTAATTTCTCCCTCTGCTATTGATTTTGCTTCATTCCATTGTGGTCAAAGAAGAAACACTGTATGATTTCAATGTTTTTTAATTTATTGAGACTTGGATTGGAACCTAAGATACATTTTATCCTGGAGAATGATCCATGTGCACTAGAGAAGAATATATATTCAGCTGCTGTAGGATGAAGTATTCTATGTATGTCTGCTAGGTATAGTTGGTTTAGAGTATCGTCCAATTCTTCTATTTCCTTATTGATTGTGCCTAGAGTTTTGCTTCATTATTTAAAATGGTATATTAAAGTCTCCTACGATTAGTGTAGAACTGTCTCTCCCTTCAAATCTGTCAGAATTTGATTCGTATATTTCGGGGCTCTGCTGTTAGGTGCATAACTATGTATAATTGTTACATTTTCTTGTAGAGTTGACCCCTTAATCAGTATATAATACCATCTCTGTCTCTCATAACTTTTTTAATATAAGCTCTCCTTTATTTACTACTTAGATGGCATATTTTTCTCATCCTTTGCCTTTTCAACTTATTTATGTCTTAAACATAAGATGACTCGCTTATAAACAGCATATAGTTGGGTCAAGTCTTTTCATCTATTCTGCACATCTCTACCTTTTAACTAGAGAGTTTAATCCATTTACATTTAAAGTCACAACTGATGATGCAGGATTTTCTTCTTTTTTTGGCCCTCAATTACTCAGCTAAAGCCTACTTTCATATTTATTTGATTTTTTTATTTGAGCCTCTTCTCATTTCTTTCTGCATAGATTTTTTTTCACATATTTTTCTTGAGTTTAACATGGGGTGAAAATTTGCCATCCTAAATCTATAACAATCATATTTGATTTGATAGCAACTTAATTTCAGTAGCATACACATATATTCTTCCTATACTGCTCTGTACCCACCTATATTGTACTTGTGATTAATACAAATTATATTGTATGTACAAAACCATTGATTTATAATTACTTTTTGTGCATTTGGATTTTAGCAGCTGTAGGAAGAAATATTTACAAAGAGGTACATAAGAAAAAATACAATATAAAAGTATTGGCATTTATCATTACCCACAGGTTCCCTTTATCAGAGGTTTTTATTTCTTTATGTCCTTTCCTTTCAGTCTGAAGAACTCACTTTAGCATTGCTTGAAGGTATAGTCCTAATGAATTCCCTCAGCTTTTGCTTATCTGGGAATGTCTTAATCTCTTCCTCATTTTTGAAAGAACATCTCACCTGATATAAAATTCTTGGTTGGTGACTGTTTTCTCTCAGCACTTTAATTATTTCAACTCACTGCCTTTTTGCCTCTATGGTTTCTGATGAGAAACTAGCACTTAATTTAATTAAGACTCCCTTGCATATAACACATTGCTTTTCTCTTGCAGCCATCACAACTCTCTCCTTGTCCTTTGCATTCAACAGTTTGACCAGTACCTGGCAGGGCAAATTTCTCCTCAATTTTATCCTTTTTGATGTTCTCTGGGCTTCTTGGATGTGAATGTTCATGCCTTTTGCTAAGTTTGGGAAGTTTTCCATTATTATTTCTTTGCATATTCCTTCTGCTCCTTCCTCTCTTTCTTCTCCATCTGGGACTCCACAACTACTGTATACATTCATGTGCTTGATGGTGTCCCACAGATCTCTTAGGCTATTTTCTCTCTTTATAATTCTTTTTTTCTTTCTGATCCTCAGTCTGACTCATTTCAGTTGTCTTGTCTTGGGTTCACCATTTCTTTCTTTGCCAGTTCCAGTCTGCTATTGAAACCCTCCTGGGAATTTTTAATTTCAGTTATTGTTTATTCAACTCCAGCAGTTTTTTGTTTGTTTGTTTGTTTCTTTTTAACGTTTCTTTCTCTTTATTGAGATTCTCATGTTGTTCATTCATTGTTTTGCTGATATCCTTTAGTTCTTTCTCTGTATTTTCCTTCATCCCTTGAGCATAATGAAGGTTATTGTTTAATGTCTTTGTCCAGTATGTCGACAACCTGGTCTTCTTTATTGTTTTCTGAATTTTTTTCTCTTCTTTGGATGGGCCATCATTTCATGATTCTTTGTTTGTCTTGTAACCTTTTGTTGCACATTATACATTTTAATATTTTTAAATGTCAACTCTGGGATTTATTCTCTGAGATGTCAGTTTCTTCAGTTTTATCCAGCTATTGGTATGACAGATTTTGTTGAGTGTCAGAAGCTAATAAAACCAAGCAAATCTAAGCAAAAAAAATAAATAAATAAACCTTACACAGTCTTTGCAGATTGACTTTGTGCTACCTGGTGCTATCTGTCAGAATTCAGCCCTCCTACGAGGAAGATCAGTCCATGGCAAATGCAAGGTACAGGGTCCTTTCTCTCCTTTTAGGCCTGTGTTTTGCCCTGGCCCTCTAATTCCCAGGAAACAGATCTTCTCTGTCTCCCAGGGGTTCCACTGCTGGACTTAAAGCAGATAAGCCTTGCCCCAGGCCACGAACTTCACTTGTTTCTTATACTGCTTTCTAGTCTCAAGTTCCTTTTGCCTGGAGGGTAAATTCTGAAAGGGAGAACACACCAGTGAGGGGTTTTCCCAAGTCAGTCTTTCCCAGTCAGAACAAGGCCAGGGACCCACAAGGGGAGCACCAGCCTGCTCTAAAGTACCCTGGGGATGGGTTGACAGAGAGTCCAGGAAGGATTCCAAGACCTTCTTCCAAGGTTCCCTAAAGTTATGCTTTCTTGACTAGGCACCTGCCCAGCAAAAGGAGCCCTTCAACTCTCCTCTGCAGCTCTAAAAAAGTCTACCATCTTTAAGTCTCCTTTCACCTGTGTCTGGGGCAGGATGGAACAATGACCATTCTCAGATCTTGCCCCCAGCAATCTGGAATAGCTAATCAAAAGCCTTGATCAGAGATACAGGGACCCTGCTCCCCGACTCTGGATCATGGAGAACTAGATTTTCACATCCCTCTCAGCAAGGTGTTCCAGGGGCCAGACCCCACTGCTGCAGGCCACAAGAGTAGCATATGAGTGATGGTAACCACCTTGGATAGGGATAGGGCAACTCACTAGTATTTACTATAATTCACCAGTCTTGGTTGAAAAAAAATAAAAAAGACTAATATTTCCTGACAGGAGAAATGATATGAAATTCAAATTTCAGTGTCCATAACACAGATACGCCCATTCATTCACAGATGGGCTATAGCTGCTTTTGTGTTATCACAAGAGAATTGAGTAGTTACAACAGATACTGTATAGCCCAGCCAAAAAAAAAATATTTAGTATCTGGTCCTTTACAAAAAAAGGTTACAGACCCCCAGATCCACAAATTAGAGTAAGGACAAAACTAGGTAACTAGAGAGAGGAATTGCCAGAGCAAATAAAACTAAAATCCTGAGACCTCAGACTTTACATATCTCATTTGTGAAAATGAATTTTGGAGAGGTAAATTCTCAAAGGCCTAGTGCCTCCTCACTGAGGGCTACTGGGCTTCCTTGGGCAGTTCACTGATTAAAGCCACTCCCCACAATTCCTTTTCATACTCTCGACCCCTCCATCCTTTCCAACTTGCTCACACGTGCTGAACCTCATTGCTTTTGGAAACAAAGATGCTCTGGTGTCAGCTGGAAAAATCTGTATCTCACTTCCTCAGACAAGTGGATATTTATTGACAGGGTGTGGAATAGAGAAAGAAAGGAGAGAGACTGCCTGTCCAGAAGGCAGTAACCTTGGTGGAGATGCAATGTCACCAGCCCCAAACCATCATTCTCACAGATGTACAGCATATTATTTAAGGGAAACAAATATCAGCCACTGAATGTCATGGCAAGGACACATCTCCTGCCTCTTAACTAAACTTATCAGAGCTGCAGTTTAATATGGTTCCTTTTTCATCCTCCCCTCAAATTCATCTTCCTGGGCAGCTCTTGACACCACCCGCAAACAGTCAAGAAGAAGATTTAGTGACGTGAGCTTCAAACAGATCTAGATTTATTGACATGTGGGGCTGGCTTTCTTTCTCAGGAGCTGCAATACACAGGATTAATTTTAACTGTTCCTTATTGTGCAGCACAGCTTTGCAAATATCTAAATGTCTGGCTGCACTGTGGTATCATTGGTGGGGAGGTCAATTTTCACCAAAAGCTGGATCCTTAAGGCTGGCTAGTGCCATCTTTAATAAGGATGCTGAGGCTAAAGATACCATTCAGTGTTTTAATAAAAGGACAGGACCAGAACAAACTTCCTGCCAGAACCCCTACTCTTCCCAAGTCCTCTAAGCTGCTCTTGCCTCTCTCTGAGAACAGAGATGAATCAGCAAACCCAGCAAGGAATCACAGTTGTCATGAAAGCTCCACATCTTCTTGTTTTAAATCTCCCTAAGCCTGAGAAAGGCAGCAGCAAGTCAGCTCCCCCCCACCCCACCCCTTCCAGGCTGAGCGTTTGTTTTCCAGGGTCTTGGGCCACAGAGCTAAGCTTTGCTCACTTCCCATGAACACATTTTGTGAGCTCACTTGCTGAGCCACAGTCTGTGCCACCCAGGGCACAGGCAGCAAGCCATTTCGGGAAGGCCCTCTGGCCATAGGAAAGGAAGGTGGCCACTCAGGCCTTCCTTGCTGCCCTTCACTCCGCCCCCGTCATACCATAGGCCAGTCACACACCCAGGCACAGCATAACACAAATACCCACTACAGCCTGGGCACCTGAAACTATGGTGACTGGGGGGGGGGCCAGAGCTGAGTAGGAGAGGAGAAGAAATAACATCTCTGGCAATCCTTTCCTAACGCTAGACTGAAGAACAAATTTGTAGAGCTCTGTTAAAAGATGAGCTGCTAAATGAAAAAGAGCTACTGGATGTAAATTTAAAAGTCCAAAAACACCCAAGAGGCATAACTATAATTATTGCTGAGGGAAGCTCTTAAAGACTAAAAATACATTTCCATTAACAATCAAAATTAGTTTTCATTGCTTTTTTTTTTTCCTTGAGCTTTCAGTGAATAACCTTTGATGGTAGTACATGATAATGAGTCATTAGAAAAAGTGAATTTGTATTTCAGGAATAGGCACCAAAAAAAAAATTGAGCCAAGAAATTATCCCTCCATATAAGTCAAATGGCAGAAGAAGGGAACATTTTTAGAATGAGTAATGGTTTCCTATAAAAGCTAACCCAGACAGCAAGTGCCCACTTGAATCCTCTTGGCTAACAGAGCTCACAAACAAATTTTCCAAACCTCAGAGATGTGGAAGAACCAGTATTGTGATACATCTTTCAACCCTTGCTTAAGAGGTATAAGGAAAAGGCATAATATTGCCTCAAGATTTCCATAGATTTTAGTCACTATTAATGAAAGGGTAAAGAAAAAATGAGTTGTGATTTTTTTCATATTTTATTGAGATATATTTGCATCAATCTTAAGTGTACAGTTTGATCAGTTTTGACAAATGCATACACCCATCTGAGCATGTTAATAAGTTCTAGAATGTTTCTAATTTTTACCTCACCAGGAAGTTCTCTCCTACTCTCCTGCAGAAGCAACCACTGTTTTGATTTCTATCATCCCAGGTTAGTTCTATAATGGAATCATGCAGTAAGTACTCCCTTGTGTATGACTTATTTCACTCAGCATAATATATTAGAGATTCAGTTTTGACTGACTTTTTGGGAAAACTTTGTTAAATTTTCAGAGGCCACGTGACTTGGGGGAAAAATCAGACAAGCAATAGTGTTTTCAGAGAGAGTGCAAATGGAAGAAAAAAATTGTTTCAGGTTTTCCTAGAAGCATTTTAAGTGACAGGAGGTGAAATTGGGGACTTTTTTTAAAAGTTGTAAATCATCCCGAAAGGCTCTAGAAATTCTGCGATGATCTCTAATTCACTCAGCTATCACAGGAAGGAATGATATAATGGAGCGCTGTACATAATTCTGAACCTAATCATGAAGAGTGGCCTAGAAATTTGATTAAAAATCATTAGTTCTGTCGAAAGGCCTCAAAAACAAAAATGAATGTAGAGAACGACCAAGGTGTTTTACTAATGAATTATTCTTTGAAAATCAGAAGCAAGATGACAAGAGTAAATTATTTCAAAGAATCACTGCCACATAGTAAAGTATAAAATGCAAATGCTAAGATGCTGATATGAGGACAGAAAGTGTGGTTTACATGACAAGAGGAAGGTTAAATACCCAGGCTTGTGGACAAAAATAGTGTAGGACTTTATTTTTCTAAGTTGATTGCCAAATAGTAGCACATGAATAAAAGGGTAAAATTTCTTGGAACCAAGGATGCAGGCAACCTGAGGGTTCCTCTAGCCCTCCCTTTCTCTGGAAGGATTGAGAAGGCACTCAGAGCTTCAGGAGGTTATAGAGCTAAATCTTCACCATGACCCCTAATTTATAGAGCCATCCTAGTTCTTTCCAGAGCTTTTCACATCTGTTCTTTCATCTCATCTTTGCAAAGCGCTGTTAGGCAGAATTATTAAT
Organism: Dasypus novemcinctus; assembly: GCF_030445035.2. Classification (NCBI taxonomy): domain Eukaryota; kingdom Metazoa; phylum Chordata; class Mammalia; order Cingulata; family Dasypodidae; genus Dasypus; species Dasypus novemcinctus. The sequence continues at coordinate 84,938,146 of NC_080678.1, read as the reverse complement.
AGTTTCCTACCATTCACATAGCACTTTAGATACGTGAAGTGATGTCACCAACATCAGCTCATCTAGTTCTTTACATATTCCTGAAAAGTAGGTAGAGACTTTGCCCTATTTTAATGATGAGGGGAGTCAAGTCTTTTGCCAAGGTATTAAGGCTATTATGCGACAGACGGAGGCTATAAAACATCTTCAGGCTTTTAAACCAGTGCCCACCTCCCCATTAAACCTGCTCTAGACGGGTAGTATTAAACCCAATTGGTACATGAGAAAATGAAGCAAAGTGTAGCAGTTTGATATTACTGATGACTTCCAAAAAGAAATATTGGATTATGTTTGTAAACTGATCTTTTCCTCTGGGCATATTAGATTATATTGGATTCATAGGGTTTCCTTGATTAAGTAATCATGTAAACCTCTTGTGCCAGTAGGGAGTTGAGTCCCCACCCTTTGTGGGTGGGTACTCACAGATAAAAGGCATGGCAAAGGACAGAGTTGAGGGCTTTAAATGTTGGCGTTTTGATGCTGGAGTTTGATGCTGAAGTCTTAAGCCAGAGCCCCAGGAAGTAAGCTCACAGAGGAAAGAGAAGCCAGCCCCAGAAAGGCAGGAACCCAGGAAGACTGAACCTTCGCAGTCGTTGGCAGCCATCTTGCTCCAACACATGAAAATAGACTTTGGTGACCTGGTATCTGTAAGCTTCAACCCCAAATAAACATCCTTTATAAAAACCAACCAATTTCTGGTATTTTACATCAGTACCCCTTTGGCTGACTAATACACAAAGTGAGATGAATTCCCGAGTTAGCTAACAGCAGACCTGAAACAAAAACACTTTTTAAGATAATGTATGGGAAAAATCAATTTTCATGACTAGCCCACGGATCTCCTGGATCCTTCTTTTTCTTGGTTGGGACATACCCTGGAGCCCTATAAGCGTTTCTAAGGGCTCTCAAGTTGTTGCGCCAAAGGCCCAAATCAAACTAGCCTCAAGGTCATTACCTGAAAATAACTGAGCCTTCTCCCAATTATACCCACCTCGCTGGAGATAGGTATCGGTAATAGTAATGATGATAACTGGGACCTAACAAGCAATTTCTGTGTGCCCAGCACATTGAATCCAATATTATCCATTTAATTCTTACAACTTTATGAGGTAAGTACTAAAATCATCCCTATTTTACAGGTGAGAAAACTTAAAGGACAGAGAGGTAAATACTTTGGCCCAGATGACATACCTGATAAGAAGTACACCTGGGATTTGCAACTCACAAGTCTGGCTCTATAGCCCACACTCTTAACCACCTGGCTAGGAGGAAAATGCTAATCTGAAGGACATTCATTCATCCTAAATTCTCCACTCCAAAGGGTATGAGGGTAGCAATGGAATGCACCTAAAATATAGACACAGTATATATTTTTTATTTCAGAGAGTGGGCTTATATTTATATATGCAAAGATTAAATAAATCATGATTACAACAGTAAACATGTAAATTCTGATCAATAACTACTTGCCTTCCCCTCCCCCCAACGCTAACAGCTGCAATAAAGCTTTAACTGTAAAGCGATGCACAACCAGCCATAAAAGTATGTAAAATAAATGAGGATAACATAATGAGGGAATCCAACATTCATCTCATAAATATAACATAACGACCACAACTAAAATGTCAGAGAATCTAATAAATCAATATGGTAGGACAGAGCTATCTTTATGTTCAGAATACATAAAAAATATATTTACAGAGGTTTTTTTTTATAAGCCAGGACCAAACAAAAAGAATTATATGAAATTTAACCCCATGTTTACCTAGATGCTCTGGTTCTGACAATGATATTTTCAACACAACACTGGGGTCTTCCACATCATTTTATGGTAAGAAATGAATGGGCTCTACTCTAAATCTACACATAAGGCTTTAGATACTGTGCTAAATATGCAAATGCTACTAGAAGGGAAGGACACAGGAAAACATCCTGAGGGTACTTTCAAAGGATCAATTACAGGCCCTGGTTTAGAACACTTCTGACCACGGTGATTTTCTGGAACTTCCAGCTCGTTTTATTAGCACCAACAAACCCTGGGAGGTTTAGTTATTTCCCTGTTAACACACTAGCGATTGATGTGGATAAATCCCATAAACACTAATGAGGGTGACATAAGTAAATCTCCCCCAAATTAATGAGAAGAGAGTCTCCATACTGACCAACATGTCGCCTAATGACTTGAAATGATGCATTTATGAATTCTTCCGGGTTCCCCCAAGCACATAAGCTGCAGAAATAACTATTCTTACCCAGCCACCTCCTCCATGGGCTCTTCTGGTCCTAGGGGGCCTATGGGAAGGGAACTGGCCTATACGGAAAAGGAATAAATCTGGTTTTGATGACTTTTCCTTAATAAAATCGACATATCCCAAATGCAAACTTCACCTTGAGGGTGGAGTAAATTAGGGAGGCAAATAAGAGTTAAGAGTCTCCTCAAAAAATAGCCCGAGCTCAGATTCCAAAATACTAACTTCTCAGATATGAAAAACCAGTTAACCCTCATACATTAAACCGAGTTGAATAAGTACGTGTCAAACCCAGTGTTTTGGTTTTCTATTAAAATTTGGTAGGTTTAAACAACCACCATATTATTTTTCCATGGTTCTATGGGTTGACAGGGGCTCAGGTGGGCAGTTCTCCTACTGGTCACACTTGTGTCCCTCATGTGTTTGCTGTCAGATGGTGGCTGGGGATGGAATGGCCAAGATGGCTTCACTTACATGTCTGGAGGCTTGATGGGGATGGTTGGGGGCTGTGACCTTTCTCTCTCCACATGGCTAGCTCAAGTTTCTTTACTTGGCAAGTGGATTTTAAGAACAAGCATCCCAAGCCCATCAGGGCCCAATTTCTGTTTTTATCTCACACTTGCTAAGGTCCCATTGGCCAAGTCCAGAGTCAACTACACAGGGTGTGAGGACAAGGAGGTATGGTTCATTTGGGATCATCGAAGTAGTCAGAGGCTCCCACAACTAGCACCACCCCTCCCCACCCCCCCCACCCCCAGCCCAAGGGAAAAAGCTCACCATAGTAACAACAAGCCCTGAAAAGGTATAAATTATTTTCTTTTTCTACTCTTTCACTGTAATAATCAATGTTCTAGTGTTCTGATTATTGCATAAGTATTGGAGATTTAAGTATTAGGTTGACTTGGGGTTATGCACCTCAGGAAAAAAACGTTCTTAATCCATTCCTGTGGGTGTGAACCATTGTAAACTGGATCTTTTGATGAGGTTACTTCAATTAGGGTGTGGCTCAACTGAATCAGGATGGGCTATAATCCTGTTATTGAAGGCTTATAGGGATGGTCACAGAGGAAGCAGTCAGAAGCTCAAAGTCAATAGAATCTGGAAGAGAAAAGAGCAGCCAGGAGATGCTGCCATGTGCATTGCCATGTGTTTTTGTTTCCTGGGCTGCTTACAGCAAAATTCCATGAAATGGTTCACCTTAAACAATGGGAATCTATTCGCTTACAGTTTTGAAGCCAAGAAATGTCCAAACCAAGGCATCATCAAGGCAATGCTTTCTTCCCAAAGACCAGATGTCGGTGATCCTTGACTCCTCTGCCCCGTGGGAAGACACATGGCAGCATCTGCTGGCCTCTCGCCTCTCTTCTGGGTTTCATTGCTTTCAGCCCTGTATTCTCTGGCTTTCTCTCTTTAACTTGCTTCTGTTTTTAAAGGAGTCCAGGAATAGGTTAAGACATTCTGAATAAGGTGGACCACACCTTAACTGAAGTAGCCTCATAGCCTCATCAACAGATCCTACTTACAAAGTGTTTACACCCATGGGAATGGATTAGAATAAAGAACAAGTTTTTCTGGGGTACACACAACTTCAAACCACATCATGTGACAGAAAAGCCAAGGACCAAGGATCGCTGGCAGCTAAACCCAGAGCACCACAGTCTTCAGAAAGAAACCTTGTTGATGCCTTAATTTTGGAACCCCCTAGCCTCAAAACCAAGAGCCAATGAATTCCCATTTTTAAACCAACCCATGGTATGATATTTGTTTTATTAATAGTAGCTGGGAAGCTAAAACAGGATCAATATGAAAAACTGGCAAAGGAGGGCAAGAAGGAAAGTGTTTCACAGTTTAGAAACAAAGAAGGATAGAACTTCCAATTTTCTATTAAAAAAAAAACAGCACTGAAAATACAGCAAGTCTTCCCTCAGACTCTTGATTCTCTTAGCACAAGAATTCCATACAATGCTCATTCTGCTACTCACTTAAGGGACTCTCCACACCCTCTTAAAAACCCAAAGTGTACCCTCTTTCACCTGCATAGGTGAAGACATAGGAACCCCCATAATAACGCTCCAACAATTCTTCCCTGAGGATGCCCTACTATTATGACCATCTTCACTGCACCACCCTGCAGCTTTGGTTAATATTTGCTGATTTCAGTCCATCTGTTGGTATTCATCCACAACAAACATGTCATATGGCACTTTAAGGTTTATCATCCCATTCAACATTCAGAACAGCCCTCTGAGGTCAGTGAGACAAAGATTTATTATCTTCAGTGGACCCCAATAAAAACAAAGCCTGTAGACATTAGTACGTAGTCCTCATTTTTATAATGCTTTATAGTTAACAGCATGCTGTCTTATACATTACTTGTAGAGAATACTTTAAATTCATCCTACAAGGTAAATGATAGCATCCCTATGAAGAGATGAGATAGGGAAGTTAAACACTTGACCGAAAGCCCCACAGTTAGTAAGTGCTGACACAGGATCCCAGGTCTACTCAATCCACGTTCTTTTCCAGTATGTAATGGAGAAGGAACATGATCTGTGGCCCTAGAGCTTGTGGCAGAATTAAAATTAGAACCTGTATTTTCTGATGGACACCTCCCTGCCCCAAAAAATCATGCTTACCCTTATCCCTCAATCACAGCCTGACAGCTGTCCCAATATTAGAGATAGAATGGGCTACACAAGCAATAGTAAACTTCAAGAGAAGAACTAAAAGCGTCATAATGACTCAGCTTTCCAAGAATACAGGAACCTAACATAGTCCTCAGCCTCTAGAGAACATACCATGGTTGAAGCCAAAAGCATGACGATAAGGTTTCACATGACAATCTCTCCAGCTCCTCCTACAACCTTCACACAACATTGCTCAGTTAACTTGGACACTATATGTTAACTCTTCAAATAGCTAAACAGACAAATAGAACTATGGACAGAACACAAAGTCCAATTATCTGTATAACTGGAAATGTTGTCTGTGATAAAAATAGCATTTTGAGGTAACTAGCAAACGGCCCTAAAAACAATATATAGAAAAATATATATTAATTTTCCATTTGGAAAAAAATATATATTTTTTTATCTCAACTTGAAACCATTCACAAAAATAAGTTCCACTGGATTAAAACCTAAAATGGAAAATGAAAACAATCAAAGTTTTAGAAGAAATGCAGGAGAATAGGTTGATGGCCTAACAGCCAGGGAGGCCTTCTTAGACAAGACTCAGGTAGCTTCAAAGAAAAGAGTTGTTAATTTAACAACATAAAAATTAAAATCCTGTAATAAAAGACACCATAAAGTTGAAAAACAAGCAATAGATTGGAAGAAAATATTTGAAAATATTTGCAATATATGAGAGACTGAGGTCAACGACCATACCTTGAATACATAAAGACTTTCTTGAAATCAGTAAGGAAAAGTTACACAAGCCAGTAGGAAAATGGGCAAATGATAGAAATGGATTATTTGCTATTTTAAAAAACCCACATGGTTAATAAATATATGAAATGATTCTCAAATTTTGTAAGAAAATGAAAATTAAAAAGAGCAGAGTTAGCGTGATACCTAGCAGATTGCAAAAATTGTGAGCTTGCTAAAACCAAATGTTGGGGAAGGGATAGGTCAAATGGTACTTTCCACACATCACTAGTAGGCGTAGATATTGATATAATCACCGTGGAAGACAAGTTTGTAGTATTGGTTACAATTAGAAATGGGCATACACTATCACTTAGCAAGTCCACTCCTTTAGAATGAACCCAAAAACTGATGTGTCATAAGGAAAAATAGCTAACCACCAAAATCCCATCAGAAAGATAATGGACAAAAACTTTCGAATAGCCCTATTACAGAATACTGTGCACAAGTCCAAAAGTATGAATGTGTCTACATACATTTACTGACATGGAAAGATATCTAAGACATAGCATTGAGTGAAAACAGCAAGCTACTGAACATATTTAGTACCATAAATTCTTTAGTATGCCTATACATGTGTCTATGTGTGGGAGTACATAAATTCACAGGACAAAAATAAATAAACATACTAAACTCCTAATGGGGTTATATCTGGAGAAGAGATTGGACTGGGGGGTGGGCAGGGGAGGATTGTCAAAGAGGATTGAGCCTTAGCAGTTACTATGGAGTATGTAGTACTATTATGGCACAATTAAATTTCAATTTTCAATAAATAAAAGGATATGCCCAAGCAAAACCCCTCAAAAAAAAAAAAAACCCAGCTCATTTGAAGAAGGACTCATAGTCTTTTCTGCTTGTCAAAAGACAAGCAAACAAGCAGAGGTTATATATAAAGGAGGGAGATAAGATGCAATCCAGTGAAGTGGTTAACAGCAAGGCTGTGGTTACAGGTAGGATCATGTGTTAAAAACTGCTCTTTGGGAAACGGACTTTGGCCCAGTGGTTAGGGCGTCCGTCTACCACATGGGAGGTCCACGGTTCAAACCCCGGGCCTCCTTGACCCGTGTGGAGCTGGCCCACGCACAGTGCTGATGCGCGCAAGGAGTGCCGTGCCACACAGGGGTGTCCCCCGCGTAGGGGAGCCCCACGCGCAAGGAGTGCACCCGTAAGGAGAGCCGCCCAGCGCGAAGGAGGGAGCAGCCTGCGGAGGAATGGCGCCGCCCACACTTCCTGTGCCGCTGACGACAACAGAAGCGGACAAAGAAACAAGACGCAGCAAATAGACACAGAGAAGAGACAACCGGGGGAGGGGAGGGGACTTAAATAAATAAAAATAAATCTTTAAAAAAAAACAAAAAACTGCTCTTTGACCTTGAATAAAAGGGGGAAATGGCAAAAACAAATGAGTTTATATGGCTAAGAGGCTTCAAAAAAGAGTCAGGAGGTCATCAGAGGGGTCGCACTTATGCACGCCTCAGCAGGACCCCAGAAAAAGCCAAAGTAGATACAATCCTAGGTACTAGTTCTCCTTAAGGCTATGGAGACCCACAGGGTATATGGTCATGGCAGATGGATTTGGAGTTCTGTGCCATGTCAGAGGGCCATACTTTGGAATTTGTGCTCCTGAGTGTGACGGAGCTAGACTCAGATGTGACCTTTCTACACATGCCTCTTCTGTCACTTTTACTGAACCTGTGGTTGGCGCTAGGGATGGTGTATACTCAGGGGACTTGATTCTCTGGATTACCCATGTGCCGGCTAGGCCCTGAGCCTCAGCAGAGGTGCAACTTCTACTCTCTGGTTCATTGGACTTATCCAGGTCAGCTAACAGAGATGAAAATGGTCAACAACCACAACAGGGAATCAGGAGTGCCTACAACTGCAAGCAGAGGAATTGCATCCATCATCCATGTGGAATCTAAGCCCCCTCTTTATCTACAGGTAGAGTGGACATCACCATCCCAGGGTCCACGGAATGGAGGAATAAAATATGGATTAGAGTAGACTCATTGATATTCTCCTATAAAAATATTGTGACTAGTAATAGAAGAAATTGTAGTATTGAGGTGGAGAAAGTGGCCACAGTAGTTGCTGAGGGCAGGGAGTGGGAAAAAGATATGTGATGTGGGGACATTTTTGGGACTTTGAAGTTGTCCTAAATGATACTGCAGGGTCAGATGCAGGACTTTATATATCCTGTCATAACCCACTGAATGTACTGGGGGAGCTTGTGAACTACAGGGTAAACTATTATCCATGTGGTGCAGCCGTGCTCCAAAATGTGTTCACTGAGTGCAATGAGTGTGCCACAATGATGAGGGAGGTTGTTTGTGTGGGAGGAGTGGGGTGTGGGTGGAGTGGGGTGGGGGGTGGGGGTATACAGGAACCTCATATTTTTTAATGTAACATTTTTTGAGATGTATATATCTTTAAAAAAATACAATTTACAAAAATGATGGGGGTGGGCAGGTGGGGAATGGTTTATATAGGAACCTCTTATGTTTTTTAATGTAACATTCTTTGTGATCTATTAACTTTAATTTTAAAAAGTGTTAAAAAATAAAAATAAAAATAAAAAAAGAGCAAGGCTGTGGCACCAATTGGTCCCAATTCAAAACCTGGATCAGTCACTAAGGGAGGTATGTGACTTGGTCAGGTAAACACAGCAGCTCCTCAGCACACAGTGAGTAACATGCTAACTACTGGTTAACTAATCACAGCGTGGAGTCCTACCTAGCTCTAAGTTTTGGTGGAGAGCCTTATGCATGGCCAGGTGGTTTATAATTATCTGTGGGGAGGAGGGAAGAGTTCAGCAGGGACCAGAAGGAACAGGTAAGGAGCATCAGGGATGTAGCTTAGCTTCTCCTACCAAAGCCTTCTCCAAGTCATGAGCATCTTTCCACCCTGTCCAGCAGGAGCTGCCATTGACTGGGTTGAAGCAGGGCCCCCATTTTGTGCCTCCCTTGGATGAATGGACAAAAGGGCCAGGCCACTGCCAGTGGGCAGGCCCAGGGGCCTCAAAATTTGTGCCCTGTAGACAGCAAGCAAGGGTCACACGGAGCCAGAGTCACAGCAGACAGCCAGAGCAGGTCATGGCCATTCAGTAACTTTCTTCTCAGACTTTGAGTCATCTGGGGTGGATCCTGAGGAAAATAAATCATTTCCTACTCTTTCTAATAAAAACATGAAAGGGAATAGTAATGCCCATAAGACCACAGAAAGTTGCTTTAAAACCCCTGTCCCTACTGGGCCAGTTAAAAAGACATTCAGAGAAGGGGGCAAGATATTGATGAGCATCATTTTAAAGGCCTGTGACTCATGACATGGACTATTATTGCCTCAATATGGTCATTTTCCCCTGGGCTAATGTCTAGGTAATTTGATAGCTTGGCTCTGGATTAAAAACATAAAATAAAAAAGATTCCCCACACATTCCCAGAACTCTACAGTTTGCAACACTCCTCTGTATTTCTGGCTTCATTTAATCCTTACTACAGTCTTTATCCCCATTTCACAGAAGAAAAGAACAAGGCTTCAAGACCAACAGATTATTGTGGCCATCATATTACATAAGAAAGGCAAAACCAGTTATTTCACCTCTTGCTAGCCTACCGCTCCTTTTGCTAGAAGCACTAAATCAATCCTTTCGCCTAATTGAGGAGTATATTCAGCTTCTCTCTCTTATTTGGCTCTCTTTTTACAACTCTCTTTTTGCAGCATTCCAAGAATCTTTGGGGAGAGGATCTTTTCCTACAGAGGACACTCTCTTTTCCACACAAGAGTAGCAGGGGTGCTGATTTCCCTCCCTCTTTTTTATTTCATAACGGTGCTGACTTGACAGTTTTCATCAATGCTAAGTTGTTGGCCACTCACTGGGTTTCTAGGTGTTTTGTTTTGTTTTGTTTTGTTTTGTTTTGTTTTGTTTTGTTTTGTTTTGTTTGTTTTCGGGGGATGAGAGGAGAATATTTTTTTCCTGTACGTACCTAAGTTTTCAGGAATTTACTAGAATCGTTACATGTTGTTTTAGTTGATCCACAGCACAAATCTGTAAGGGGGTATGATGAGCCATGTTTTTATAGATAAGGAAACTGAGGCTCAGGGAAGTTAACTTGTCAAGAGTCACACACTAGGGAATAAGTTCAAAGGCTGTGTATTTCCATAGCTTCAGTTATTTTGAAAACACCACCATCTCTATGGTCTGGGGAACAAATATAAAATTTCTATTGAAGTATTATGTATTGGTTGCTCTTCCAAATCTGGATACCTTTGCGAACGGTAATTACCCCAGGAAAGCAGCCATGCATCGAGACTATTTCAGGGAAACCAGGACACGTGGCCATCTGATTATATAACAGGCAGGAGACCATCACCCAAGAAAAAGAGGGATGTACCCTCTTGGACTTACCACCCATAAACTTGAGTGATAAACATCTCCTTCCAGTAGGGCACTGTACTGCAAACTGTCAGGACCTCGCTTACCTCTCTACAAACCTCAGCAACAGAAGGAAATACAGCAACTAGGCGAGCTGCTGGCTCAGGTGAGCTCCTCCCTGTCCCCACTTTGTTTCCGTCAATCAAGAAATCTCTATTGTGTGCCCCTTTCATGCATCACAGCTCTACAAACCCAAACCAGGGCAAAACAGGCCCAATCCAATCACACATTACATCATGTCTCAGGGCAGCTGTCATTACTGAGGCTTCACTCTTTCCTGGAGAAAACACTGGCAGGTGGCTTCTGTTTCTGAAAACAGGCCTGGAAGAGCATGAGCTATGTTTTCTCCCCTAGCCTTTTTTTGCAACAAGCAGAATTCTACAATTAAGGGCAGGAAGCTGAGGAGAGCTAGCAGGGAAGCGGGTCCAGTTGCTGAGATTAGGAAGTTCCAGAGATGTCCAGGATCAGTGGTGGTCCATGCCATCCCCGTGAAATTACAGGCATGGTTGGTTTCAAGGACAGAACCTGGAACGTCTTCACATTCAGCATTCAACAGCCCAGGGAGAAGCTGCTCCTTTGTACTTCGTGACACAATGCTCAATTATACGCTGTTCAGATTAGTTTTCAGAATTCGTTACTCAGATTTGCAAATGAACTGGCCACGACTGACCCTAACAGCAGAACATTCACCCACAAGAATTTACAACACTCACATGAAAACATACTAAATAATTCTTTCTGCTATGTGGGAAGACAAACACAGAGAAACACAGACACACAGACACATATACACATACACACACACCATTGTTTGGCTGGACGGTTCAGAACAGGCCAGGACACCAGACTACCACAGCACAAAGAAGTAAAAGAATGTGCTTCTTGCAGTGCAAGATCATTTTCATTTTCTAAGGCCATTTCACCCAGGCAGGTCTGCAGCTAATGGTGGGAATTTTAAACAAAGAGAAAAGTAAGAATGCTTTTTCCTTTAAAACTATATCCCCACCCGGCCTCCATCTGTGGAGCTCACAGTAACGCTACAGCTTTGGTCACTTAGTGTACACGTGACTAGTGGCCAGAGGTCTCAAGAGCGACTTTCTACTGTTGACTGTCTTCACTTCCATAAAACTGCCCACCCATCTCTCTACAGCGGTCAAGAAAAATCACACACACTCAGTGGGAAGCAGAGAACTTCCTTGTCAGCTCTGTTCAGGTCACTAACAATCCAGGGCCATATCAAAGCTGGACCAAATTTTTGAAACCAACTCTAGGAGAGAACTGTGGTTTTGTTTTGTGACTTCTGTTTTGTTTTGTTTTGTCTAGTTTTAACCACCTGTCTCAACTTCAGAACTTTAGCTATGACAGAGAGTGGTTCAAAGTGAAACTAATTTACAATATTTCCTACCATGCAATTAAACCTCTTCTCCATAAGATGATGCTTTTTAAAAAATGTCTGTTGTAAAATAGGCTCCTAAATGAACATAATTCCCACCCCATCTTTTGCAAAAATTATGTTTCATTTCACACCTAATGCATAAGAATTACAGTGACTCATAAAGTGAACATGAGAAGTAAGAGTTTTCCATTTGTTTTCTTCACAATTTTTAAAATATTTGTTTTCACTGAAATTAAGTAAAGTTTGACTTCTCAGGCCTGACTGGAAGTTTAGTTGAGACAAGATGATGAAATGGTCAGTGGTCTACCACCCACCCTCTGCATCCTGCCATATAAAAGCACGCCAACAATGCCCAGCCCCGCCTGATGGGCTCTGAGTCATAAGTTAGGGACCCTGGGGATACCTTTTCTGGCAAAGCAGAATGGGTGATTGTCCACTCCTCTTTGGCCCTTCCCAAGGGCCTTCCCAAGACCTTTCCTAAAGCCACATTCACGGGCCTCCATGGAAGGGAACCTTCTGCATTTCCTGAAGCCACGCTACAAAGGTGGATTACTTAAGAAACAATTAGGTGCATACACAAAGCAATTTGCAGGCAGCCGCACTCCTTCAGCTTTCTAAGTGAAGGGCCTTTCAAGGCTGATTTATAACACTGTCGTCTTCAGAAGGCAAAATAATTAATAGGAGCATGGACTTCTAATTTCAGTGACTTCCAGAGAAAGTGGATTTCATTTGATTTATGACGGCCGGTGACTTTGCATTTTATCAGTTCATTCACTCATTATTTATGCTGATGGCCAATTTCAATGGGTCGCTATCATCTAACTCACTACTAATCAAAGAGAATTAGGGTTCACTGCATTATTTAGAAGTCACTAATTTATCTTCAGAACAAGTAGTGAGAAGAGTTTGGGGCCTTCCACAAGAAAAAACTGAACAGCTGGCTGAAGCCAGATAATTTGGTCAGCATTATAAATGAGTTTTATCAGGGGTATTGCAAGTTGATGAATTTTGAGTTGGAAGGCAAAAGAAAGAAAAGGAAAAGATGCCAGGAAGAAAGAGGAAACAGGAAAGAAAACAAACATCATAAACATGTTTACCTTTGTGGTCTGACCAGCCCAGTTATCACAAATGGTTGGTCTTGTCCTTTGAACCTGGGATTTGATCAGCTATATAATCTGGGTATTCAGATATCCCAGCACTCCTCATTTCAGTTCAATAAACAAGTATGTTTGCACTGAAATAACCAGGCTTCCCTTGTTCCTCATTTTAACTTCATTTTCATACATTCTAGACGCAAGATAATGGATCGCATTTAAACATGAGAAAATTAAGTCCCATCAGCAAGTAATAATACCCAATCACATTCAATCATGTTGAACAACCACCACCACCAAAATGATCCTCTCTCAGGGAAGGTTAAAAAAAAATAACAATGATTTTTTTTAAAAAGTTACTTTACTTTTAAGAAAAAAACTAAAACATTTGTGTCATTTCCCAGAAGACAATACTTTCTTTCATATATGTGTTCCCAGAACTTTGCACATGCTGATCTCTCCACCTAGACTAGTCTTCACTCTTGACTCCAACCCAGTGAAATGCTCTTGCCTTTCAACTTTCAGCTAGGCACCCTTCTGTTCTTTGAGCCCCTAAAATGACCCTGGTCACTTGTCCTTGGCCACTATTCTCCAAAAGATTACAAGTTCTATGAGGGTAGAAACTGTGTGTATCCATGGCCCCACATAGCTGCTCAATCAATATTGTTGAATGTATTTTTGTTTCAACTCTGATGCTTTGTATAGTACTCAACACTCACTCAGTCCAGAGACAACCCCTTAGAAAAATTATACAGTGTGATATTGACTCCCAAGAAAACACGAGATTTTCAACCACCTTGTAATTCTTAGCAGCTTACAAACCAAAGAGGAAGAAAAAAGAAAATACCAATTTGTGAACACTTGTAAGTTTGATCAAGTGAATTGGGAATGTATAACTCATACAGCTGAGAAGAGCTTTGCCAGTTTGCACAAAAGGGGTATGAGACTCGTAAAATAAAATGTTCCTCATCCGCAACTTTCAAAATAACCCAATACATATTTTTCTCAAATAAGATGCAAAAACGGTTACAGATGAATATAAATGTAATTTCAGGTGAGTTTTTAATCTTTTGTATTCCCAAATCCAAAGACCATGTTTCAGCTTTGACTAGCTTTCCTTCTCGTTGTCTGGTCTAATGTCAGCAAATCAAGGTGCTCATATAATAAATATGGTCTTATTAAACTGGATAGAATAACCATGCTGAGTTATTATTATGAGGGTTCCCGTAATATGAAAACACCATGCATATCATTTTAACGATCTAAAATAAAGTCTGAGATTCCAACATTTATTTCCATCCAAGATCACAATTTATATGCTGCCACAAGTAAAATAAGGCTCAAGGAACACACACCAGTTTATCTTCACACTGTCCTCAAGTGCTTTCCCCCTAGACTGTAGACCCAGCAAACAGTGCTCTCCTGCCACTAATACTGAAATGTGGGACCACACCAAAATTGACACTGTCAAGTTTCCTATCTTGCTTTCCCTCAGAAAATGGATTTTTACTCAACCGTTTAGGACTTTCTGAAGGTCCATGAACTGCCAATCTGCCCTTAGGCACAAAGGAACTGCATGAGTGAGGGTCTAATCTAGAAAATGGAAAATGTTTCAAATATTTACAACAGGAGGACTTTAACGCAAAAAATCAGTTATACAGATGATAGAGAAGCAATGCACAAGTGCCACCACCCCTGGGCTGAAGGGACAAAGGGAAGGCTGGAGCAAGGTCACCCACTGAAGCTAAAACCTTGGCAGACAATATCCAGGGGAAAGTGGAGCCACAGCAGATGATTCAGCCCCTGCCAGAGAAGCCACCAGAAGGGGAGCAGGAGAAATTCCCCAGCACACCCCTTCCTCACACCTTGCGGCCTCCTGCCAGGGCCTCCCTGGTCAAATCCAGCAGGAAGCCAGCTGAGGAGGGAGCTTGGGAAATACCCCAATAGGCAACAGTCCCCTGTGATACAGAGCAAACAAAGCAAGGGATGGGCAAAAAATGGACCCAAGGGCAAATCGAGTCATATTCCCCTTCTAAAGAGAAAATCTCTGAGCCAGATGGAATTTAAACAGAAGAGAAATGCCAGTAGTTGCCCTACAATGCTTCCCCTTTTCCTCACCACTGAGTATCTAAAGTCTAAGTACACAAGATAATTAGAGAGGCATCAAGTAAAAACTCCAGTGGGTAAAATTTTAATTCGTTTGGGATAGCCTGAAGATTTACGACCCTAATTCTCCTTCAGAATTTGAAAGTAAATAGGCAGCTGTCTGTGGAAACCTGTGAAGGAAAAAGCAGAGACAAGCAGCTAGGCCTGAATGCCTAACACGATCACACGGTTGCACCTCAGGAGAGCAGTCGTATATGTTCTCCTGTAGAAGAAAGAGTGGTCCTGGCAGAAAGTGGGTAACCCAGCCAGTAAGACAACAGGCCTCCACTCGAACCACCCCTCAAAACACGACACTCTACTCTGACCGCGTGTTATGAAAGCACGAGCCCCTGCCTTAGCCTGAGATGGTGAAAAAGGCCTACCCCGTGGGCAGAGGACTGGCGGCTCTGAAGCCTCCGGACCACTTCCTCCCGGCAGTCTTCTCGGCCCACAGTAATTTCTATCCCAAATAGGCTAAAATTACATCTTTCTGACTTACTTTCAAAATCCCCTAAAGGCAGGGATCAAGTCTTCTATTTTAGTTTTTAGCTTGTTTTGCCTCCGATCTACACTTAGCACAATGCTTTACATGTAAAATTAGATGCTCAGAAAATACTTGTTGAATGAATGGAGACTGAACGGATTAATGAGTCCCCAACTAGCCTAAAAAGGCACTGTAAGAGGAGAATCGCAGCCTCTTCTCTTTCCAACTGGAAGACCACCTTGGCCAGGTCCTTCCAGAGACTTTATTACAGAAAGGAAGGTGAAGACACCTTCAGAGCCTCAAACGTCAACGTCTGACATGTTTGTGTTGATAAAGAAAACTCCACCAAATGCATGAAACAAAGTTAAACCTTGGACTTTTTGTACTATTCCACTTGACATTTTATTTGAAACCTGTTCAATCTTTATGTAATGAGTTCCTCTTTCCTTTTAATTATTTTGAGTGGTTGGTAACATATTTTCTCAGTAAGCTGGGTGGAGTCTGTTTGTACCCTGCTGAGTTTAAGGAGACTCCCGCACCCCAAACAAATTAACAAACAAAAACCACAATCAAATCATCGCAACAGCAGCAGCCACAGCCTTACAGCATGAAACAATACTTTACAGTTTATTTACAGACTACCCTTGGCCTTCTCACACCAGCTTCCCTGGCTTGGAGAGCCTAAGGGGTGAAGTCCTTAGACAGAGCAACAAGGTAAATGAGTAGCAGCAGGCACACGCAACTTCAACTCCGGGCTCAACTCTTAAACTGTGACTACAGACCTCAAATTGCTAGGGAAAGTTAATTAGGTCAGGGGAGATTTTCAGCAGTGAAATTCTGCCATTACCCTTTACTCTTATTTCCAATTTCTTCCCTCTCTGCCCCCATGGGGTTCTTTTATTTATGGATGCAAAGCAGGAGGGCCCTTCTCCATTTTTTCTTTTCTCACCACCCAAGTTATGTGAGATTCATCAAAACCAGTCTCCATGTGACATAATTGCAAAAGATGGAGATAAGCCGGGGGGCCCACAATCAAGAACTCAAAATGAGAGAAGAGGCTGCTGGTATTATCAGAAGCTTAATTCCTGGCTAAAACTGTCACAACACCACAGACCCTTACGGCTGCCTGGCACCCAGGCCTCCGCCAAGAAAGAGACACAAGAAGATGGCTCTGTCGCCGCTATTACAAAATGGCCCCCTTAAGGTGGGAAGGAAGCATGTGACTGCCAAAATCACAAGAGAGGCACGGAGGCTGGGGGACACGGGCTGCACTGCCAGCGTATCATGACAGCCAGGCAAAAGCCAAACGGTGGGAGTTTTTGAAACAAATGCCAGTTAAATGATCCATTCAGTTATACTTGATCTGTCTGGTAGAATATAGCTTGTTCCAGATGTCAAATAATATTGCCAAACCATGCTCACTAATGTGAAAACCACTGTTGCTGATAAGCCTAAGTGTTGTTGAATTTGTACAACAGCCACCCATCTGCAAAGAAAATATTGCACTAAAAAAAAAAAACAAAAAAAAAAACCCCATGGCTCATAATTTAAGGTGACAAAGGGGTTGACTGAAAAATATAATTTATAAGAAGCAGTTTTGCCTGAGAAACTTTTTTTCCAAAAAATAATATTTCACATTTACACATTTAAGTTATATTCAATTTTATACAAAAATTATAGTAATTGTCCTTCACCTAAAGTGAATGTTATAATTATACTTTCAGCATCGCTGCGCTTCCACACCCTGCCAGAAGAAAAGTACTGTGTGCTTGCAACCACCACGGAAGGAACAAGCAGATTTGCAGCTTTTGACGTGACCCCCTTAAGTGTGCAGCTCTAAAATTTCCACTGTTCATAAAATTCATAAAGGGCTGCATGTGTACATCCCAACTCCCCTTTCCATTCGATATATATGAAAATGCAATTTACTGTATGTCAAATGAAAAATGCAGTTTTCAAATGCATTGACAACAGGTGCTAGTTAAATGATCAGATGCTATTTGTTACCTAGTCCCTTACTCTCATTTGCGGCAAGATAAATTGCATTTTAGGAGAGTAGTGCGATCTAAGGGGTCTTGACATGTTTTTATTGATTTGCATAGGTTATATGCATGTATTCCTGTTTGTAGGCAAATAGTGCCACAAGTAAATTCAATGCACCGTGCCTGTGTTTCAAGAAAATTGGAGTTATCACGGGGGAGCCAAGATGGAGTGAGCCTGGGTAAAAGAGACACATCCAGCCTGCTGGAATCTCAGAACCTCTATTAAGATTTATAGGCTGTAGGATTCTTTTGGGCTTCAACATTATTCTTAGTAAACCCTTTCTGTCTTCTGTTGTTTATAAAAACTGGCAGCTTTAGCAAAGACAGAAGCTTAAGTTGTAGGTAGCACAATTTAACATAATAGTTCTTGCCTGTCCTCCAAATAGCCTAATGCTGATTTTGCAAAAGGAAAAGAGAAAGGGGGAAGAAAAGCCACATGAAACCACATACCATAGGCCGTTGCTCTGACATGGATGGATTTGGCTGTCACTAAGGAAAAGCGCTGGTGAAATTTGATTATATTTCTAATGTCAAAATTTACCAACTTTTTAGACTCCCAGGTTCCATTTCTCATTTGGTTTTTCATTTTGTTATCTCAGCACCATCAGGCCCATCACAGAGAGTAATGCCCCAATTAGCCTAGGGAGTGACTCAGTCACAGGGGACTTTTCCATCCATGGGGGCTTCTCTTTTTGACTGCCACTAGCATAGCCAGGCCCCCGCCTTCTGCTATTCTAGCCACACACCCTCACTACCAGTTCCCCTCCTACACCCCGGCCTGGCTCCTCCCCACCTGCCTCTACCCAGAGTCTTCCCTCACCTTCTAGGGTCTGGACCTTTGCAAAAGTATCTTCATGAAGCCCTGGCAGGGGAGCAGGTGTAGCTCAAGTGGTTGAGTGCCTGCTGCCCACGTATGAGGTCCTGGGTTTATCCCTGGTATCTCAGGGAAAAAAAACCCTGGCCAGGCAAACTAAGACAGTTTTCATACCACACAAAGCAGGGGCTTTAACAACAGGAATTAAATGTTGCACTGGTTTTGGAGGCTCAGTCCAGATAATCCAGGCTTTCTCCCAGAGCCTGCAGTGCCCTGGTGCTGGCTTGCCACAGGCCTCGGGGGTCTGTGGCTTGGGGGTCCGTGGCTTGCATCTGCCGCCACTGTGTGGCCATCGGCCTTGTTCTTGCCCCTTGACTACAGTCTTCTACATCTGTGTCCAAGTTCCTTTGCTGGAATAACAACATCTTAACGAATAACAACATCTTCAAAGGTCCCACATCCAAACGGATTCACATGCTCAGGAATGTGGATTAAGATGGTGGCGTATCTTTTGCGGGGGATGCGATTCAATCCCCAACAGGTGTGAGGGCCTTATTTTAGACTCTGTGCAGTTATTTACCTCTTCACTAGTTTAAGACTGTGTGGACTGTAAGGTCCTCATGGGTTTTGAGCTTTTATTTCCCACTGCCAAGCACCATGCCCTGGCCACAGAAGGCATCAAATACAAATATTCTGATGTGTTATACAGGATGGGGTGTCCTGGGTCCTGTGAACGCAACCTTTTTTGAACATAGGGTCTTTGAAGGAGTGATTAGTTAAGATGAGGCAAAATACAATTAGGGTGGCCCTCATCCAATATGACTTAAAAGACTTTAAAGGGGAGGAAATTGGGTTACAAAGACAGACACGGGCAGAACACCAAATGAAGACGGAGGAAGTGAGAGTGGAGTGTGCATCTACAAGTCAAGGAACACGGAGGACTGCTGGCAGACAGCTGACACTAGAGGAGGCCAGGAAGCCTTCTCCCCTATGGCTTTCAGAAGGAGCAAGGTCCTGCTGACACCTTGATTTTGGACTTCTGGGCTCCAGGACTGAGACAAAACATTTCTGGTTTTTTTTCAGCCACCCAGTTCATGGTACTTTGCTGTAGCAGCCCTGGGAAACTAGGACAGCACAATAATGAATGCTGCCACTGCATGGAGACTGACTTTGAAAGCCCTCCCAGGCACCATTCTCACACTTGACCCGGGCTAAAGGAACTTGGCACATAGGACATAGACATCTGGCCTGAGTTTTCCAGGTGTCAGGGGTTGAGTGGACACCAGATCTAGGAGTTCCCTGTCCAGGGCTGTCCTTCTCTGGATGCTGCTCATCCCATGGTTTATCTGTCATTCAGGAGGGAGCTCACACCCAGCTTCCTGTGTGACACCTTCTGGAATTGGGACAACAAATTATCTGTGCACCTATTGGTATTTATGTCTTATTTCAGGAAGCTGTATGCACTGAATTGAATGCATGAAGATCCATAAATACGATTTAGCAGCTGGGTCTGTAATGGCCAATGATCATGCCTTATTGCTCATTCACTCATCTCTTCAAACACTTACAAAGGCCTATTTTTTTTCCAAGGCATTATGCTATACCCAAAGAAACAAAGATGAATAAGACAGGCTCTTTGCTCTCATCAAGCTTACAGTTGAATGCTGTAGCCTTCTACTACTTTTGTCCCAGATCCGCTTTATATCTGACACGGTGACCCTGTACATATGTGCACACACACACACATATACATGTACACACCCCTCTGAAACAGAAGTTGCAAAAAATAATACTTAACCTTACCATGAGTAATGTGCTCTTTTTTCTATTCTGTATTTTTGTTACTCTATTTCATTTGTAAAAGGTTGATTTCAACTCTCGAAAATGATTTTACCAACCATTAAGGAGTGTGATCCACAGTTTGAAAGCCACTTGTCTGATGAAAGTATGAAATGACTTACATGAGGGGTCGGTGAACATTTTCTGTAAAGGACTAGATGGTAAATATGTGAGGTTTTGTGGACTGAGAAGTAAAATCTAAGATATTAAATAGGGACTTTTGTATTGAATTTATTGATGGAATTTATTTTTGGATACTGAAATTTTAATTTCATGTAATGTTCTTGTGTCCTAAAGTATTATTGTTGTTCTGATTTTTCCCAACTATTTAAAAATGTAAAAACCATCCTTAGCTACCGGGCAGTACAAAAAAAGCAGTGAGACAAACAGTCTGAAGGCCATAGTTTGTAGACTCCAGATTTATAACACTAATACTCCAATTTCAATTGTTTTCATTATAATGCTGGGAAGAGAGAATACCTTAAACTGGTACTTCAGAAAGACTCAGAAAAATATGATGACCTAAGTAAATGACAAAAGTCAAATTTAATTCCTCTCATCAATCTGTGAGTTTGGTTCTATTATCTCCAGCTCACCAACGAAGAAACAGACTTTCCAAAAAGATTCCAAGATCACTGCACAACACCCATCTAAGCAGTGATGGGGACTGCCTGGGATGATCAAGAGAGAGAAACTGAGGCCAGTTTTAGAAGGAACAAACCCTCACTACTCTAGAAGCACCAGTAGAGATGACCATGCATTCTAAAAAGCAAATTTTCTCCTGTAACATGCAGATAACCAAAAAGTACTGAGACCAAACGTCACCTTTCCCTTGGCCACAGACTGCTACCCTGCATGGTATTTGGATCTCAAAGTCCCAGAACAGTAACCACATGGGCTAGAATATAGGGTACCACTGATTTCACAGGGAAGTCTTAGCAGCATGGCGAGGTAGACGAATCACACTACTGGAAGGCTTCACGTCACAGGCCACCTCCCTAAGCCCAAGCAGCTAGAGGGGACAGCAGGGTCCTCACAGATGTGCCAATCACTCAGGACTGGCCCAACTCTCTGTTGTGTATGTTCTTTCTGACACAGGCAAAACATAGCATTCCAAAACATAAATTCCAGGTTATATTTGTGTTCAATAATAAACTGTAGGAAATCCAAAGCTAATCAAAGTTTCCAAGGTCACGTGCATGCACTTGAGATTGAAGGGGCCAACGGAAGCAGATGACTAAAACACAGCTACCATTTAAAAGTGTTTATTTTGCCATGTTGGCAAGGTTTCAGGAATTGAATGTACATTCAACATTGAATGTCGATTTGATGTCGGTGAAAATAATGCTTCTTGTTACTTCAACCTGAACCCCTGGCATCGTGGCCAATAACAACACCAGGGCTAGAGAGTTCATGAATGTTGTCAGAAAATCCTGGCTACATTAGCATTTATGACACAAATGAGCCCCTAGGATAGTAGAGATGCAGGTATCTACACAAAAGTACTCACAAATAAACACGCTTTTACTCAAAATAGCATATCAAAGCATATGCAAAGCTTTCTATCACCATGAAAGTTCTTGAACTGGACAACTGTACTTTAGGTGCTTCTGTAAGTGAACATCCTTGTTCTTTTTTTTTTTTTAAGATTTATTTATTTCTCTCACCCCCCCACCCCCGCCCCACCGTGCCCCGCCCTGCCCCGCCCTGGCTGTCTGCTCTCTGTATCTATTTGCTGCGTGTTCTTTTGTCCGCTTCTGCTGTTGTCAGCAGTACGGGAATCTGTGTCTCTTTTTGTTGCGTCATCTTGCTGTGTCAGTTCTCCGTGTGTGCGGCACCATTCCTGGGCAGGCTGCACTTTCTTTCACACTGGGCGGCTCTCCTGACGGGGCGCACTTCTTGCGCGTGGGGCTCCCCTATGCAGGGACACCCCTGCGTGTCAGGGAACTCCTTGGGCACATCAGCACTGCACGTGGGCCAGCTCCATACAGGTCAAGGAGGCCCGGGATTTGAACCGCGGACCTCCCAGGTGGTAGATGGATGCCCTATCCACTGGGCCAAGTCCGCTGCCCATCCTTGTTCTTAGGAAATGTACATGGAAGTATCATGTATTCAAGAAGTATAATGTATACAACCTACTCTTGAATATTTTGAAAATCGATAGGCAGAAGACAGGTATGGATAAGTAGACAGAATGATCTAGCAAATGTGGCAAAATGTTAAAATTGGTGCATCTGGCAGCTGGTGATTGTGAGGAGTGGGGGGAGGATGTTGCAGTTCAGTATGGGTTTTGTATTATTTTTACAACTGTCCTGTAAGCTTGAAATCATTAAAAAAAATTTAAGGAAAAATCAAAGCATATACAAATAACCACTGCCAATAGTCAAAAGGCAGCTTTAACAAGTTAAGCAATTATTGAAATTACCAGTAGATATTTTGTATTCCAAAATGGCTTAGTGCAAAGGTCCTTCTTCAACCTTAAGGTATTCAGGGTCTTAATACCTATTTTGTGAGAAGAAAGGGACAACTGTAAAATTATTTTCTTCCCCATAATTCATTAATGGCAAGATAAAGCAATGTCTTGATCCTAGCTCTGAATTAGAGTTTCATGGCTTTTCACTGTTGTTTTATCCCTTCAACCTATAAACACCCACCACACCAAAACAGACACTGCTTCATATGCCCTATGTCTCTGACACAAAAAGTAAAGCCCGAGGCAAGTAAACCCTATGACTTTAAGTATATGGCAGCAACTCTTCAGCAAAAGCTCTGTAAAGAGAATTCATTGCTCAATTAAAGGTGAATAAATATTCATAATGATTGCAGAGTGCTTTTTAGAGTTCATGAAATGCTTTCACTTGGACCAACCACCTGGGAAGAAGGCATTTAACACACTGGGAAGATGCTGCTGCAGAAGAGAGGGCTGCCTGCTTACTGGTGCTAGACAGGGGCTGTGGGACAGAGAGAGAGGAGGGCTGCTAAGTGTCCACAGGCCAAGCCCTCCACCCAGAGGCCTGGGAAGTCAGAGAAGGAAGGGAAAGAAGGAGAATGATGAAGAGAAAGCTGAGGAAGTTTTGGCAACAGGGGGAAAAAGTTTTGTGCCCAACTGATTTCAGTAAACAAATTGTAATGCATCATTATAAAAGTAAGATGCATCCTAAGGGTGTGGCATTGAAAGGAGTAAGGTCACAAATCCAGCATCTTCGTGCTCAGTGCAGATCCGAATAATCTGCGAGTAGCCAGGGTCACTTTCTGGCTAGTAGACAGTAACATTAGGGCCACTAAAGGATGAGCAAAAAGGACAACTAAAACAGGTATCCCGCTCAAGTCATGGCCCCAAAGGCTGCCATCCCATTATGGGTACACAGAGGGTTGATCTGCCTACATCCCCTCTATCCTTGCATGCCCTTACTTCTACAGGAAAAGATGTGTGTTCAGCAGAATCACAGTACATGCACTTTGTTTGTGCTTATTAAATAAAAAGAAAGGATCACCTTCAACTATATTAATGATGGACTGGTGGATGAAGGATGCCTGTGAAAATTCACAACATCTGTTTGCTCCACTCTCTTCTCAGCATGCTGCACCTATTTCTCATGCTTAATGATGCTCAGCCACTCTGCAAGTTTTACGAACAAATGTGTGTTTAGCCACATTCATCATTCTGAATGAGCGTTCTTGATGAAGCCTCCACTGGCCTGTTTCGCTCTTTCTGCTACTCTTTAACAAATGACAACTGCTCTACGTATTTTTCATTTGTTAAAAATAAAAAGCTAAGTGAAAGATAGGCCTGGAGGATTTTCCTCCTTCCCTTTGACTCCCCCAGAAACTTCAGCACACCATCCATTGTATTTCTACACCCTCTGGCCATGGCACTGCAGAGATGGGCATGTTGGGGGAGCTTGCCCTGTATCTGTGTCATTGTGAGAGCCATTGGCCATGTCATATACTACTGTCCTACCTGCTAGAATGTTCTATCAGCAGAGGACAGTCTCTCTCCTTTCTCTATTTGCCTACCTCTCTTGGAATCTCCATCACACAACACAGTATTTGAATATATTTCTTCTCTCTTTGCTGGGCAGGACTTTCAACCAGTAAATTGGCAAGAAATCAGGACATGCTCTTTGTATTATCAAGAATGTTTAAAACATATTATATCACAGAGTAGAAAACAAATAAATACTTGTTGAATCAAGCAGCGATATTTCTCTTCAGTCCTCCAGAAGAAAGCCAAGCTGCTCACTCAGCTTTGACAAACAAGGAAATATTCAAATATCACAAACTCAAAAACTTGAGCCAAACCAGGAGGCTTGACGTTTTCATCCCAGAAAAATCTGAACTCACTGTTGGAATGACCCATGTAACCCAGGGCAATCTGGCTAGAATTCAAGAGTTCAAAATAGCAAAGACATTTTAATACGTTCAGAAATAATCTTGCAGAATTTATGTTCAAATGATTGTTTTTATTCTGATAATTTAATTAGGAGCATGAAAAGCAAAAATTAAAGAAGGTATTTCCTCTGCATTCAAAATTCAGAATCATTAGAAATCAATTTAAATTCTATTGCACAAGACAATATGTTTCTCTCTGTATTTTCAATGCTGAATATTGTATTAGTATTTGTACTGCATTTGACTCAGCATGCATTGCAAAGCACTTTACAAATGAAATAATCATATCATATGTTCAATAAAGCCATGCCATATCAACAGTATTAACCACAGTGGTTTTAGGGTTTGCCCCTCCTGGAAATGTTACAAACCACCTGAAAAAGACAATATTTCAGTCATCAAATGTAGTTGTTTCTCCCATCCCTGCCCTTTTTTAGAATGCACCTTTAGCAATTGTGGTTTTTCATTTACTGAAGTGTTAATACATTTCAACACAGTTGAAAAACAAGCTTCTAGAATCAAAAAGCCTTAAGAACGTATCTATTCAACAACAAAGTAGCTAAATCTGACAGACACAGTTAAGAAATAGAGTGAAAATCAGGAAATCTTAACCAGAAATTCATCAATGTCACACACATGTATTTATTAAGTTTTCCTGCTTCTCCATAGGTTCCCTGAGGGCCATAGTTCACCTATGAGCCTCGGAATTCTTGAGTCCTTGAATCCATATTTGAGATTGGGGGCAGAATAAAAAATATGCTTTACAAATATAAGTGAATTAATTTTCAACTGGTCCTACTTTCTGTCCATTCTGTATTCTTAACAACCAACACTAAAGATATAACAAGGAGGCAAATGTGAAAGTGTTTAGCATTTTAAAAAGACCTTCAAACCTGAAAAAAGTCATCATAAGATGTTTGATAAAAATATCCTTCAAGGACCCATTCAAATCCTACCAACACCATTAAGATTCATCCAACTACCTTGGGGCACAGGGGTGTCCCTCCTCTTTGAAATATGGGAGGAGCCATCATGTATGTTCATACAATTACATACATGTGTTTTTCCATACAATTTAATCCTCCCAGACTACTGCTCACTGATAGTTTCCTATATCATGTCTACAGTCAGAATATGGAGTTCTTAAGTCCTGAGATTTGATTATAGACTTCTGTCATATCTCCCAATTTATCTAATACAGAGCATTAAGTCGCCAATACAAACACAAACATATTTATTATGTCATATGCATCCAATGATTCTGCACTTACAGGTGAAGCTACATCTTTAGTCTATTATTAAATTTCTCCTCCTTTGGGTATTATTAGGAAAGCAAAGATGAAGAAATTATCCAATAACATTAAAATGTGATTGAGGGCGGTGGACCTGACCCAGCAGTTAGGGCGTCCGTCTACCACATGGGAGGTCCGCAGTTCAAACCCCGGGCCTCCTTGACCCGTATGGAGCTGGCCTATGCACAGTACTGATGCACGCAAGGAGTGCCCTGCCACGCAGGGGTGTCCCCCGCATAGGGGAGCCCCACACGCAAGGAGTGCGCCCTGTAAGGAGAGCCGCCTAGCGTGAAAGAAAGTGCAGCCTGCCCAGGAATGGTGCCGCACACATGGAGAGCTTACTCAGCAAGATGACGCAACAAAAAGAAACAGATTCCCGTGCCGCTGACAACAGAGGCGGACAAAGAAGACGCAGCAAATAGACACAGAGAACAGGCAACGGGGGCGGGGGGGGGGGGGGAAGGAGGGGAGAGAAATTTAAAAAAAAATGTGATTGAGAGAAAAACAAGTACTTAAATACCTATTATGGTCAGTGTCAGCAAAAAAATAAAGCCTGGAAATACAAGAGGAGTTACAGAGAAAGAAAAGATCACTGGAGAATGGATAAGATAAGGAGGCTCTGTGCAGACACAAGGCATTTGAGCCAACCCTTGAGGGAGAGGGAGGATTATTAGCAGGTGACAATGTGGGCAAGTTGCCAGGCAAAGCAAAAAATACAAGTAAAATTTGAAAGCTCAATGGTAGGATGCCCATCTGACTGCAGAAGAGGTGAAGGGGTGCTCCCTCTTTTAAAAATGCAAGATTTAAGTTAGCCTTGCAGACGAGTTTGGAAAACCCTTCAGCCTCACAAAGGGACCTCTTCTTAAATTCTCATCACCACACTTACTGCCCTTTACTAGCAAGAGAAATATGAGCCCCTGTGGCACAGAATCCCAGAGGACAAAGCTGAAAAAACTAATTGTCCCTCTTTGAATGCTTTTAGACTCAATGCTTAAATTTCTTCACCTGATTTCTTTGAGGCTTTGGCCTGAGTTAATTTGCCTGTTTTGCTTATGAAGGACTTAGCACCAGATGTCACCTCCAACTCTCTTGAGTTCTATAACATGTGTTAGCTGCAGCCGCCTTCTCCATAGCTGCAGGAGTCCAGCAAAA
Source organism: Dasypus novemcinctus (assembly GCF_030445035.2). Taxonomy (NCBI): domain Eukaryota; kingdom Metazoa; phylum Chordata; class Mammalia; order Cingulata; family Dasypodidae; genus Dasypus; species Dasypus novemcinctus. The sequence goes on along the minus strand of NC_080678.1, from coordinate 84,911,348 downwards.
GCCAATGCAATTCACTCCAAAGTTTGTTCTTTCTCCTATCAAAGACCCAGGACCTTTGTAATGCCTTCCCATTCTCACTTAGCCCAAACTCCTCCCTTGGAGGCCTCAGTTTTCACTATTTAAGTTCCTGAGCCCCTGCACATGAGACGGTGAAGATTACTTTTTTCCTTAGTCACTCCAAGCACCATCTAAGTGAAACAGTGCTTGCTGATGCTTTTGCTCTGGGTTGATGGGTGCCTACCATAAAAGGCAAAGAAAATACCTACACGATCTGGCAAGAAGGACAACAGTAAACTGAACAGTCACCTGGACTGAAAACTCAGCATGGAACTCGGCACCACTTTGCTAATTCACTCCAAACTCTTTTACAATGGGAACTCATCACTTCTCATTTCTAAAGAAGCACTTGATTACAATGAAAACCCAAAACCAAAAACCGTAACAGTTAAGATGGCTAAAGGGCCTTTGTGATCACTCTGTTTAAGCCCCTCATTTTACAGCTGATGAAATTAAGGCCCAAAGAAGCAAAACAACTTGTTCTAAGTCATACCACATTTTAGTGGGTCCAGTGGGACAGAAATTCAGGTTGCCTGACTCCTAAGTCACTTCCTTCCACTGCTACATGTTGTTCATCAACCTTCTGAAAGTTGAAGGAACTGAAAGAATAGCAGTGTGATGTCCTGAATAATGCTCCCCCTACCCCCAAATACATCCACAGGCTAATCTCCAGAACCTAAGGAGGTTCTCTTCTATGGAAGAAGAGAATCTGTAGGAGTGACTAAGTTAAGGACCTTGAGATGGGAGATGATCCTGATTATCCAGGTAGGCCCAGTGTAGTCACAAGAATCCTAAGAGTGCTCAGGAGGACTCAGAATCAGGGGAGAAGGAGATGTGATGACAAAAGCAGTGAATGGGATGATGCATTTTGAAGATGGCAGAAGGGACCACAAGCCAAAATATGTGACTACTACATGTTGGAAAAGACAAGGAAAGGGATACTCCTCTTAGAGCCTCCAGAAGGAACCAGCCCTGCTGACACATTGATTTTAGCCCTGTAAGATTAATTTTGTAGTTCAGACCTCAAAAACTATAATATCATAAGTTTGTGTTGTTTCATGACACCAAATTTTGGTAAGTTGTTAAAGCAGTAATAAGAAACCATTACAGATTTTGGTACCTGGATGTGGAATGCTGCTATAACAAATAACAAAAATGTAGAAGTGGGTTTGAAACTGGATAAGGGTAGATGCTGCAAGTAGTTTGAGGAGCATGAGAGAAAATGCTGAGGTTGCCTTGAACAGACTGGGCATTAATGACTCTGCTAGTGGGGATTCCAAAGGAATCTCTCTATTGTCTTAGAGAATACCTAAATCATCATAAGCAGACAGTTGGTGGAAATATAAATGTTTCAGGCACTGCTGGTGAGAGCTCAGAAGGAAATGAGAAACATATTATTGGAAAAGAGAAAACTTGTGCAATAGTGGCAGAAAGCTTTGCTGAACTCTGTCCTACAGTTATATGGAAAGCAGAATTTGTATGCAATGAAGTTGGATATTTAACTGAAATTTTCAAGAAAAGTGTTGATGACATGGCTTGTTTTCTTCTTGCCCCTTATATGCATATGCAAGAGGAAAGACATAAGTTGCAGAAAGAACTGTTAGGCAAAAAGGAACAAGGACTTGCGGATTTCAGAAATTTTCAATCTGTCCAGATTGCAAAAGATGCTAAAACTGGGAGATTCACTGTCAGGAAAGAATGTTCTCAATAGAAATCCAAAACTATAGTTGGACAACCTTTGGCTAGTGCCTCAGAAGGATTAAAAGACCTTTCATTCACAAAGAGGACTCTGAATATCTTAGGCATGTGATTCAAGGATTCCCTCAACCATCTCAGAAGGAGCCAGGAGGAGAGATGGAATTATCCAGGAAAGATCTGTTAGATGACATTCTTTCCTAAGGGAATGAATCTCTATGACATACAAAGGAGACCCACAAGGTTTTTGAGAATGTTATATCTGCAGAAACACAGCCAGCTTGGACTGAAAGAGAGATGAAATGAAAGAAGGCTGTCAGATGCCCAAACTTACACAGGTAGGAAAGAGCCTGGTGAGACTACTCAGCTGCAAACACAAGCCACCCTTCATTTAAAAAGAAGGCTAACCCAAAGGGCTGAGTTCCAAGCACAGAGAGCAGAGCCACAGGACAGGACTTCCAGCCACAGAAGATTATTCCCAGGCCTTGAAACATAATGAGCTTATCCTGTTTTATTTCAAAATTGCTTGGGACTGAGGCCTCCATTTTTCCTTGTTTTCTCCCTTTTTGAATGGAATATCTATAACAGCTATCTGACACCTGTCCTACTATTGTATTTTGGGAGAAGATAACCTGTTTTTTTATTTTACAGATCCACAGATGGAGAGGAATTTTGCCCTAGAGTGGACTATACCCAAAGCCTCACCCATACCTAACTTAGATGAATTAAATGATGATATTCGAGACTTCTGAGCTAATGAGGCCTAGATGAGATTTAGTGTTTTAGGCTGGATTGGGTGATAGTTGGGGGATCTTGGGAAGGGGTGAATGTATTTTGCATGTAGAATAGGTATGAATCTTTAGAAGATAGAGAGTGAATGAACTTGTGTTATTTTAAAAACTAAGTTTGTGGCAATTTGATATAGCAAACAGGGAGAGAAGGCCTTAACCACAGAGCATCCCACTTATAAAGAAATCACAGCCTTTGAAAATAGCAATGAAGGACCTGGATCTTCTTGCTATCCCCTTCCAGTAGGCAGAAACCCTAGAACATGAGATGCTTTTCAAGGGTGCACTATCCCCATAAAACCCTTTTGTTTCTTGTACCTGTCAGGCATTCCATGACATGCCAGAAATAGGATATAGAAAGCATCAAAGTAATTTGGTGTTAATTTTAGGTGTAAGAGGTCAATTGGGAGAGTACAAAACTAGATATCAAAATATTAAGTTTTTTAGGTATTTGATAGTTCACAGAAGAGGGAACAAAGTATTTTATTGTAAGACTTGCCTCAGAAACCTGTACTCTGAGGTCACCTTATTTACCAGAAAACTGGAGAGAGAATGATGATGTACATGGGACTACAGATTCCAAGTTCACAAAAAGCCACCCACCTTTTTGTGAGCCAGGACCCAAATCCCTGTCAATTAGAAGGATCAGCAACAGGCCTAGGGTGAAATCCACTAGACTATAGCAAACAAATGCACATCTCTACCTCCTGACCATCCACTGGGATTGTAGAGCATCAAATGGACCATTTCTCCTCACAAAACCTCTTCAAGGGAGGGGAGATGAGGAAATGGACATTTAAAGAGGCCACATACATTTTCCTAGGCAATGTTCATACAACGCATACAACAGCTAAGGTGTGCCCTAGAACCCCAAAGTGCTTTCCACTCTGCAACACTGCCAAATAATTGAACCCAGGAGTAGCTGCTCACAGAACATCTATGATGAGAGCAGTTGGAAGGAGAGAGGCCCTTGATTAAACACTTGGGATGAACTGACAATTCTCAAGGCAGGAGCAGAAAGTTATGCTTTTCATGATAAAGCAAACCAAATAAAGTGATAATATAAGAATGCGAGTAGACAGCTCTCAGCGGTGAAGATTCAGCTTGTTTAAAAATGCATGCATTCAATATTCATTCAACGAGCATTTATTCAACAGACAAAGCACTGAGCTAGGTACTAACCAGAATTTAACACCCATTAAAACAGCATCCCTTATCCCAAAGAACTTATAAGCCATGAGAAGAATGGTCAATTTAATTTTTTTGAATCTTTCTTGTGAAAAAGATAAATGAATGCCTCCAAGTTGTTATTAACATATCCTAAGGAAGAAAAGGAATGAGTAAGTCTATATTCTGTTGTAAAATAATACAATTGGCCTTAAAGATTGAATCAGAAGAGCAAACGGGGTAAAATAAAGTGGAAAAAAGTTACCTATGGATTGTTAAGAATATCTGTCCCAGAAGTTTTCTATTTTTCTCATCAAAGTTTACATTAAAAGACTGCATATCTCAGAATTGGGGCCAATGAGGAGAAGGTGCAGAGCCACCAATATCGTTTGAGCAGAGAATGTTCCAGGAGAGCTGTTCATCAGCCGCCTCTTGGGGTGCTCAGCCCCTCACCATTTGAAGGGGTCAAGCAAGAGTCTGCTCTATCAATTCCAGGGTGGCATCAGATGGATTCCTGCTTTGGAAGGGCAGATGTCAGAAGCTCCAACCTCAGATTTCTTACCTCTACTAAACCATTACCTCATGGAAGGATCTATAGTCAGTTGGCTCTAGAGTCTTTTTGCTCAAACAAAACTCAGAGAATGTTCATATTTCCAGAACTGACTTTCAGATGTAGTGCTAGATGTTACCTCATCCCAGAACTCTAGTGACCCAGGTTCTCTAAATATTAATAAAACTGACCTAGTCTTTCTCCTTGACTAGCTGCAGTATAAAATCCAGCAGGCTGAGCAGCAGGGCCAGCTCACCCCAAAAGGTTTCTTCCAGCCTCGTGTTTTCAAGGTTCCACATCTCACTTATCTGTCTGGCTGAGTAAATTACTACAAGAAATACCTCCCTCAAAGACCTATAATAAAAAGAGATTCAAGAGGACAATTCTGAAGTGGAGCGGCATTCATGAGAACTGAGATGAAAATTCCCAGTCAGCCTTAATGCTGGAGAATTTACTTTAGAATGTAAAAATAACACGTACTGCTATATTTCTTCACTTTATTTGCTCTCCTCTGCAGAGATTACTGCTGTGTGCGCAGCATCGTAGAGTGGAGAAGGTCAGGTTGACAAAACTTCTTGGTGGGGAATAATCTTTCGTCCTCCAAATATATATGCCTTGCAACTTCCAGGCCACAAAAGCAAACTCTGGTTTGGAAAATGCCAAGTCCCATCTCCAAGGAAACTCAATAACTTCCAAATGGCCCCCAGATCACATTTGTGTGGTTATAATAAACCGCTAAAAACATTAAGGAATAATTCAGACTGAAAGAGCTTTCAAGACTGTTCTTTTTTTTTTTTTTTCCTCTTTCCAGTTTTGGCAAAGACGGTTTAAACCTCAGCAAAGAAAATCTCTACTAAAGAAAAGAGGACCATCACACAATTAGACCTGGTTGAACTTGCTTTTTGTATACAGATGACTGTTCTTAAGAAAACAATAATATTGATGCAGCAAGAAGATAGTTACTAGCCTCTTTGTGGAAGAGAATTTACCTGTTTTCAGACTTGAGATCATTTTGTTTGCATTCTTTTGGTCCTGAGAATGAAAAGATTTTTTCCCCCCCGGGGGGACCAGTGCCCTCTCAAATCAAACTGAAAACGGTTTGAAAATGTGGGCAGGATTCCAAGGAGAGAGCCTAGGGCACACAAGAAGTGTTACTCAACACATTGGTCTCAAGGCCACATTTAAGAGCCAGAAATGAAAACGCAATTGGGGAGTGTGCAAGAAAAGTTACTGTGTTCCTCAAGAAAAATTGCCCATCAATAGCACCAGCTCTTAGACTGCAGTTCTAAGAAAGCCCAAATCCTCCCAAGAATTCGAGCCAATCGCGGAATTAAGGCCCCGCTGCCGAATGTTACAACAGCTGGAGCGCCAAAGATGACCATCTTTCAGACCTCATATGAAGCCGCAGCATGATAAACCAATTCAATAAAATTACGAATTGGCAAACTGTTTGCAACAAATGTTATTTCCTGGATAACAAGATGGATAACGTACATTCTGCAACATATGTGAGGAATTATTGAAAACAGATGTAAATGTTCTCAAACTCAAGTCTTTCTTTGGCACAATCTGAAAACATTGACTTTACACTTTGCTTTAAAACCAGGGCTTTGTAACAAGGGGTCCATGAGCTTGAATTGAAATTTTAAAAAAACATTATTCTTGTGGGGATGCGTTGGTGCAGAGGTGATACATTTATTAAATAATACAAAGGATAGTGTGGACTTTGTAAGGGGTCTGTGGTTTTCACGTGAATGGCAAAGGGGTCTTGAAACAAAAAAGGATAAGAACCCCTGTGAATAGCCTGACGTACCTCAAATACTAACCCTTGTAAGAACGGAAGATATTTTAAGAAGATGTTTCTGTCATATTCCCTAATTCCATAAAATTTATAATAGGGGAGGATATTTAATCCAAAAATCTCTTCCATAAAATACTACATGAAACTGTGAAGCTTGGATGAAAAAACAAAAGGATGAACTGCGAATGGGGGTTAATAATTATGTTTAATAGACTCCAGGTCTAAAAGTCCTACACTCGTACACTCACACTATTTTAAAATACACTTGTGACAACCCTAAACCATGTCAACAACCAAAACCTTGTCCCCTTAGCTAAACTCCATATCCATAACAGGTCTTCGGTTTTACCTTTGGCACTTCCACTTTTGCCAGTGTGGCAAAAGCAGCCACCTCACCATATCCTACCTGCTGCACAATCAAGATTTTTCTAATCTAAGGAAAAGAGTCTCCTGAGCATGCACAAAAATAAGCAATGTGCAATCATCACTTTTTGGAAATGGGGGCCCAGAGAGGTATTTTCCATGAAAAGTAATTTACATTTTTTAGCTAAAAATGCATCTTTTCTTCTAAGAATCATCATCTGTACAACAGATTTGTATCTGAAAATAGAAGGCCAGATTTATGCAAAAATGATCTCAAGGGATCATTGCAGAAACACACAAAAAAGTAATTTCTGCCAAAATTATAGAGAGCAATCACAAGAGATGTTTTTCAGATATGTCCACTAAACACTTAAAATACACAACTGAAATGGAATTAATACAAACCAAGAGTTCTATAGCAATCTTAAAGAGTTTGAGGATGTCAGACGAAATACCAGAATAAAATTTGAGAGTTTAAACATTGCAGGAATGTCAAAGCTCGTACATTTCACACTATAAAGAGCATCTTGGGTTTTTGCAAGTATCGGCCTTTCCAGTTTATTTAAATATGCCACAAATGCATGGGACAATGAAGTGAATTCTCTAAAATCCCCAAACACAAAATTGTTACTATCACTTCAGCAGAGGTGAGTTGAATTCAAAAGCTTTAAAGACAATCATTTAGAACAAAGAGCTCCTCAGGTTCAGAATCATGTAGCAAATAAGCAACGTCAGCCCCAGTAAGTTTTATCTTGCTGTGGACACTGACTGAGACCATTTACAAATCAAATGACAGAGGGGTCGGGGTCATTTTCAATTGCTCTATAAAAAACATCAGCAACTCCAAGCAACTTTGTGAGTGCATAGAAAAGCAGAAAGGTAGAGTGGAAAGAGCACAGGGACTGAGCCACATGGGTTCTTAGCATAAGCCCTGCACATAACTAGCTCTTAATAGTAGGCAATTCATGAACTTTTCTGGGGGTTCAGGTTCTTCATGTGTGAAAAAAGGGAAAGAGTTATACCAAAAAGTCTGCTCAGATTCCTGCTAGCCTTCACATCCAATATGTAGCAGATAAATCATACTAGGATTTAAATAAGGGGCCCCCTTAATAATCGAGGGGGTCAAATTTCACCTCTGTTAAAGGAATGAACCAAGAAGCACTTCTGAGCCCCCAAAAGCTACATGGTACTTTTTTCTACTGGAAGACAGGAAATAAGCTCCATTTTATAGACTAAAAAGGGAGCAGGAGACAGAGAAATCCCACCTCTATTTGTCCTGACTTTGAAAAAGCTCATGCAGCCGCTGTTTATGTTGGCTGTCATCCTCTGATTGCCACAAGAGTTTGCAGCACAGAGGTCATTGGGTAGCTTCTGCCTTCAAGGATCGTAAGAGCTCTCCACCCCCAGGCCAACAGGGCCTATGTATCTGGCGGGCTTTTTCTGACAGTCTCCAGCACTTGGCAAGAGAAGATCGAAAAGATGCAGAATAATGTCAACTCGAATAGTCATCTGTTAGGTGAATGGTTCTGTTGCTTACTACACAAGAGTAGGTTATGGTTTCATATATCATGTTCAATGTGCAATAGATATTTTTTTCAACCATTCATATTAAATTGGTGTAAATGTTTTTATTCCTTGCCACATTTCTGGGTGGTAAGCTCAGGCTCTCCCAGGAATTTGTTTGCTTTAAAATGCCATGCATCTCCAGGCGGCCTTACCTCATAAAAAATGAGCACGTCTTCTAAATGAATTTCCCCTTTTTTGCAGTTAATAACTAACCAACGCAGCAGAACTACACCGCGCGTGAAACCCTGTTTACTATAGGTGGTAAATCACGTGCCTAGCGTCCTGCAATTCATTCTGAACAGTGTAACTCGATTCACCATAACGTGGTCTTGCCCAGTGTTGGCAGGCGTTAATACTGCCCAAAATTTGTGGTGAATTTTATTCTGATTCAGGTTCTTTCCTAGGAAATGTATTGACCAGGGCCAGGGAGGAGGGGTGTTAAAAAATGAGAAGGGATTTTAAGGGAAGCCTGATGCCAATTTTCCCTTGGAAACAAAGACGCCAAAGAGTCTCTGGTGGCCGTTGCCCGAAGGTTCCCCTCAGGAGCTGGCTCTAGTCTAGGCAGAGTGGGTCTGCCCTCTCGGCCATCTATCCTCACACTCCATCTTTCTTTTCCCACCTCTTTCATTGGCCCAAGTTTATACTGAGCAAGTGGAAAACTCATCTCCAAAGGACACGAAATGATTAAAATATACCCCAGCCACTGGCTGGGGCAAGGGAGTTTCATAAGTCACTTCATACAGTTTGACCTATCAGTCATAACTCTATGTCTCTAAAAGGAAGCACTTAGAGACCCAGCAATTGGCAGCAGTGCTTGCATTCCTCCATTGGATAGTTAAGCATTCCATCCCTGCCCTCTATCCAGAGCCAATTTATTGCACTACCATCCCTCTTGCCAGGCTTCTACTAACAGGGAGTAGTTGGGATTTACAAGTGATTAAAGAAAGAAGGTTGGGGGCAGAGGGACACCTCTAAAACACCAAAGAAACCCCTGCTTCTCTCCTCGCCTATTGAAGAGACTCACGGGGGTAAGGATCCTGGCTTCCAAAACTGAGTTCAGGTCCTGCCAGGCTTCCAGAATCACTCACACTAGAGTTTAGTAATTTTTTTTCCTGTAAATGTCTAGATAGGAAATATTTCAGTCTTCGTGAGGCAAACAGTCTCTGTCACAACTAGTCAACACTGCCACTGTAGTTTGAAAGCAGCCATAGACAATACATAAATGAAAGTGCCTAGCTGTGTTCTGATTAAACTTTACTTCTAAAAACAAGTGGCAGGCCATTCATTATTTGCCAGCCCAGATCTAGACCAGCACTGTCCAATAGAAATGGGAGCCATGTAGATCACTGTAAATTTTCTAAGAGCCCCATTATAAAAGTAAAAGGGAACAGGTAAAAATTAATCTTAAGAACATATTTTATTGAATTCACTGTATCTAAAAATATTATCATTTCAACATGCAATCACAATAAAAAATTATTGATGAGGCATTTTACTTCCTTCTTACTAAGCCTTCAAAATTTACTGTGTATCTTTAGACTTGAGCTGGTGCTCCCATGTTTGACTGTGCAGGTCTAGACCCACCATTTCCTTGCCCATCTTAGAACCAGTCGGGGTCCTCCTGCCTGCCAGAGAGCATCCTGAATTATCTCCTCCAGAGACTGCTCCTGAGTTGCTGGCAGCTCTAGGACATCAGCAGAGCCACAGCCGCCAACACCATGGTCTGCCAATCATCAGTCTTCACTGGAGAAAGAAGTGTAAAGGGACATTTACCATAATCGGCACAAGTCTTTAGAAAACGCTTTTCGTTAGTCAAAAAAGGTAAGGCAAATTTAAGGTATTTGAGGAGCGCATTTGAACACTCAAAGCACTTTACCAAAATTAATGAAAAATCTTCACTACTTGAATTTTGCTTCTGCTACCCTCCTTCTACTCCACAAAAATCTCATGTTTCAGACTCCAAGGTTTTTTCCAAGTGAATATATGGGGAACCCTTCCCACTACCACCTAACTCTTACTTGTAAAGTGCCTCTTTAATTTTGGTAACTAGCACTCAGAGCATGTTACTGGTGGTCAACCTCTTCAGCACTAGAGCCCCCAAATAATGGCCATTTTGTCCATCTCTCCTCCTGCTTTTCAAACACAATCCTCCTCCCACAGGTAAAGGTTTGTTTAGAAGGAAGAGAGGAGAGATGGAGTTGAGAGAGCTTTCACTACAATTTTTATTGTAATAAAAAGCCATCAAGACATTTGCTTTCTTTCCCTGTTTTCAACTTACGCAAGATTCTTTTTAAAAGCATTTTCAGAAATGTGCCTAAAATAATGTTTTCTTTAGGGAAACACAAACCCAACAAAACAGCCCTTTGTTTCAAGTAACATTTAGCAAACAGAAAATAGAAATACCTGGCACAAGGTCTTGGACTGAAGGAAGTTGGGGAAGCCAACTTTATCACATGCCCCCCACTTCACTCATGAGGGAGACTTGGACGCCTGCTGATGGACTTCAGCGTGCCTGGCAATGCCAGCTGCCATGATGTCATCAGTGCCAACAGCCAGCATCCATAAAAGTCCCCTGCTGGGGAGGCTGGGGAACCACGGAGGAAAACCAGGGGCTCTCCTTTATCCCATGACAGCTCCACACACTGCCAGTGATGCAGATTGGAAAGAATGCTGGGCCAGCAGTCGGTGAACCTTCTGTCCCTTGGAGTATTCAAAAGCTGGCTCCACTGCCCGGGGAAGGGACTTGGAGGTGGGGAGGGGGCATCTATGGAGGGGGGTGGTAATGTTGGCCTAAAGCCTCTTCCCAACCTGAGACTCCGTGACTCTGTGATTCAAAAAGATCTACCCCTCCCCCCCAACCGACCCACATACCATCTGGCTACATACACACCATTCAGTTTCCTTATCAGTAAATGAAATGATCCCACCTACTTGCAAAGGCTGTTATAAAGGTTAAATACCAAATACTGAGGAGTTCCAAGGGCATGATAGATATTTGACTTATGACAGTCATTGTACATCATCATCTATGAAATTAGGTAATGGGATGGTACAAGATGGTCCACTAGGGTTGGGGCAGATACTGTTGGCCACTGACCCCACAGCCCTTCTCCCACCCCAACCCCCTCCTTGCCAGCAAAGACTGTTTTCCTTTATATCATCCTTCCCTTAAACAACAGTGTAGGCTTGTGAGGAATCATAGCCCAAAAAAGCTGAAGGGATGTTTTCTGGGGAACATTTGAAAAAGGATTTCTCAAATAAAAAGGGATACTCAGAAGGAAACGCACATTCCCCCCACTACTTAAGCTCATGGACCTTGTGGGTCCACCTGTGCTCATGGAACTGTCACAGTCAGCCTGTGACTATGAAGAAACAAACCGAAACACCAAGCAATTTTGCTAAAGTTGGCAGAGGAAAAAGATGGAAGGAGTTTCGGTTCTTCCTGATGCTAATGGCTGGACCAATCCCATAACTGTTTAATTCAGCCTTTCTCTTAAACGATTAAAACAAAATGTCCTCCTCCCTGCTTAAACCACTTTTTATTGGGTCTTCTGGTGCAGTAAATAGTATTCTATCAAAGACAAGTTCCATCTAGTTCCATAATATTATGACTATAAGTCCAACTTCCTAATCTCATTGTGCTAACACCTTTATAAAATTTCACTCGCCTTACCAGCCCTCACTTCATGACAGAAGCCAAATAGACATGTCTCCTCTCTCATACACATCATACTTGTTGTTTTTGTGACTTCACACATTTCGCTACATCAAATAGAATGTATTCTTCTGCTTTGTCTATTCACCTTCTCTCTTTTCTTCAGGGCCAATTACTCTGTAGTGTCTTTCCTGACCACTTCTAGCTCAGACCATTCTTCCCATTTTTTCTATTGCTCTTATAGCTTGCATTACAAGGTTAATCAAATAAGCATAGTCTTGGAAAGAAGGGGGCCTCTGGTCTAAGCTGCTGGGTGAGGAGAGGATTTCCTCGTACAACATTCTATAATAGAGAGAATCATTCTAGCTCAGATTAAATAATTTTAGCATCAAGGAGTTCACCATCTCAGAAGAGCAGCTCACTGCACTATTAGAACATCCTTATTTTAAAATGAATTTGATTCTTGTAACTGTTAGGCATGCGTCCCTTTGGATTCTCTACGTTCATAAGTTCTACCTTATCTCCCCAACAGAGCAGGAGTAGTTCAAGGACAGAGGCATTGTCTTATCCACATTTGTACCCCCAGCATTTAACACAGTGCCTATCACATCCTAGGAATTCAGCACACGTGGCTGAATAAATGACAGACCTGATCCCACCACTACTGCTGATCAGACCAAGGGTAGACCATGGTGGAAAATGAATCAAAGTTTTGTCTTCCAAGTTTGTAGAATTAGGAATTAAAGCTTCTTATCAGTCCCTGGTGGCTATTTGAATTGAACATCCATAAGCTCAGGAAGCCATGTTTGTCCATGAACATGTGACAGCAGAGAAGGCTAATGGGGTGGAGCAAATGTATTGCAGGAATCTAGAGGAGTGCTGCACAACCTTCCAACCAGTGAAGGAGGAGCTGTGGCTGCAGAGAGCTTTCCAGTTTCTTATTCCAGTACCCCATAAAGTCTGGCTATATATTTAGTGTTGGGAGTCCATCAGACGACCCCAAGTCTTACTTATTTATAACTAATCTTGTTTTTTGCTTAAACAAGATTGAGTGGGTTTCTTTTTACTTAGTTACAACTAGAACAGCCTAGGATAAGGCTCTTCAACCAACCCAGACTGAGAGTACCTGTGAGTGATGATGCCTCAGTTTCCCTGAGGCAAACTGGCTGGAGGCAAAGGAATGAAATGGATCAATGACTGCCCTAGACCAGGAAATATCAGGACAAAAAAGCAAAATCATATCTCTTGGACTTTCTCTGCCCCATCACAATGCTTCTCTTTCTGCCCATTTAGATAAATTGAGTCACTTCTTTTTTCTGAAGCAGCAAACAGCTGAGCATCTAAACCAGCAGTCATCCATCACCTGCTAGTCCTCAGAGAGTGTCAGTGGACTCCAGAGGTGGCAACTCAGAGAAGATGCTTGTCTTCTCTAGGTCACAGCATAACACAACACGAGGCTTAATGAGACCCCCAGCCAAGGGAACTCCAGTCCATGGTTTCTCCTTATCTACCAGGACTCATTGGCTTCTTTTCTGGTGACGCACGTCTTTGTTTGGAGATTCCCCTTTCTAAAAACTCTTAAAGGGTGTTACCAACTATAGTGCTATTCAAATTTTACAGGCAGCTAGAAGGCCAACAAATTTCAAGGTCTAAAAATAAGTAACCGAAATGGTAAAATGAGAGCGAGCAGGAGATATCTTTAACAGATGATACCAGTTGGTACCCTCTCCAATGATACCACATGTAAGACCATATGCTCCAACAAATCATAAAACTCTCTCCCTGATCTCTACGTATTCGCCCACCATTTATTGAATATTTACCAGACTGGCAGGGTTCAGTTCTCAGTTCTGCTCCTTATCAGCAATGTAACCTTAGGTAAGTGATTTACCATCTCAGCATCTATATTACATCTCCTAGAAAGCAGGGATAAAAGCAGTACCTCTTTCCTAGGGTTGTAGTGATTATTAAATGAAGACACATGAAGTGCTAAGAAAAGTACCTGGCATAGAATTAACTAAATAAATATTACTGATCATACTAGCCAGGATAAGCTACAGGATGCTACAGTAACAGACAAGTCCCAAATCTCAGTGGTCTTCTATTTGGGTTGATGAAAAATTTTGGTAATGGATGGTGGTGATAGTAGTACAACACTGTGAATGTAATTAACAACACTGAATTACACATTTCTATGTGGTTAAACGGGGAAAAGCTAGGTTGTTTCTAGAAAAAAAATTAAAATCAGACTGTTTAAAACAAACAGTGAATCTTAAAGTAAACCATAGACTATTGTCAATAGTATAATTATTAAAATGTTCTTGGGAAGTGGATGTAGCTCAAGTGATTGAGCTCCCACCTACCACATGAGAGGTACAGTTGGTTTTGGGTCCCCATGCCTCCTAAACAAGATGAGCAAGACAACAAGCCGATGTGAAGGGTTGGCACGATGAGATGACCCAACAAGATGATACAACAAGAGACATATGGAGGAAAACATAATAAGAGCTATAACAAAGCAGGGAGTGGAGGTGGCTCAAGCAATTAGGTGCCTCCCTCCCACATGGGAGGTCCCAAGTTCAGTTCCCAGTGCCTCCTTAAAAAAAGAAGACCAGCACATGACAAACAGACACAGCAAATGCAATCAACAAAGGGATGGGGAGAATTAACAAATTTTTAAAATCTTAAAAAAAAATTCTTTCATCAATCACAACATATGTACCAAACCAATGTTGTTAATAATGGTGTTATATCGGAACTCTGTGTTTATGTATGATTTTTCTATAATCCTACAACTTCTCTAGCAAAAAAAAAAATCTCAGTGGCTTGAAACAACAAAGAATTATTTCTTATTCCTTTTTTTTCCCTCCCCCTCCCAATTGCCCTGCTGATTTTTACTCTCTGTGTCCATTCATTGTGTGAGCTTCTGTATCTATTTCTCTTTTTGTCTTCTCTTCTTATTTTTCTCCTTTAGGATTCATTAGGATTCGATTCTGGGGACCTTTGATGTGGAGAGAGGTTCCCTGTCATGTGCACCACTTCAGTTCCTGGTTTCTGTTGCACCTCGCCTTGACTTTTCCCTTCGTCTCTCTTTTGTTGTGTCATCATCTTGCTGTGTGACTCACTTGTGTGGCCACTGGCTCACTGTGTGGGCACTGGCTCATCATGCAGGCACACTTTTTACCAGGAGGCCCCAGAGATTGAACCCGGGTCCTCCCATATGGTAGGTGAAAGCCCAATCACTTGGGCCACATTTGCTTCCCTCTCATTCATTCTTCATGCCTAATTTGGGTCAGCCAGGGGAGGAGGTTGGCTCTGCTCACTGTCGTCACTCAATCATCCAAGCTAACAGAAGTTCCAACATTTTATAAGGACACCTTCTCTATAAAAGACTTCAAGATATGCAAGAGCAGAAGAAAAGGAGACTCTTAACTTGGGCTTAAATGCTTCTACCTAGAAGAGACAGAGATCACTTCTGCTCACACTGAATTGTCCAAAGCAATGCACCCCTAACCTCAAGAGCAAATGAAAGTGTAAGTCTCCCATGTACACAGAAAGGAGAGGCAAACTAGAAATATTGGTGAGCACTAATAAGATCAACCAAAACTATTAGTATTACTTTATTCTAAGCCCTATAGTAGACATCAGAGTTTCAAAATTAACAAGGTTGCCCATGATTTCAAGAAGCCTATTTTTTGGTGAGAAAGTCTCACATTTAAATAACTCTGGTATGATACCTTTATGTAACCCATGATACTTTTATAAACCCATTGGTTTATACTGGTCATTTTGTTTTAAGTTTTCTCTGAATATATGTGTGGTTCCTGAGAGTAGAATTCAATTCTCAGGCTGAGTCTGGCTAACGCCTGGTTTTTCAGTTCAGTTCAGGGATTTAGTCAAACCAGTTGATTGGTAGCAGGCTAAAAAGCCACCTGGTTAATGGTCTCAGTTGACTTGTTATTTAGTAGAAGAGAACTTTCAAATAATAGATTGCTCTTCCTCTACTTGGAAAGCCAATGGACATATGCATTTTGTGTGACCAGTATTTCTCTTGTTTTGGAAGACAGTATGACACACCAAAGGAAAATGTTGGCACACTTAGCAGCTTCAATAACATGCAACAATTTTCTTAAAATTGCAATAAAAGTATCACCTGAAAAATGAAAATGTAAAGCCCTATTACCTGCATTTCACCCTGTAACATCCCATTTCCCATCATTGCTAACACACATCTTAAGTGTGCTAATTGGAAAGGCTCTGCCGTTTGTACAGTTCTGTTTTCAAGATGACAACTGCATTGCTTTTATCACTGGGCTCAATACCAAGAGGGGAATCATTTCCAAAATTCAAAGCGTTTTGATCTGATTGTGTCAACCAACTGCCTGTACTCAGTTGGTATTCTGCTGTCTTAGATAAAAAACAGGAACATTTCAAATGGTGGAGCCTAGGCTTGAGAAAGGAAGGGAAGGAAAGCATACCTGAAGTACTGAGTGGAAAAAGAGAGCATCCTAAGATGAAAAACAAAAATCCAATACACATTGTATTGTGCTTTCCTAAATTTCCCCTTTAAGAAAGCATACTAAACATGACTATACAAATTTTTGGTGAAATTTAACGTGGCATGTATCCATCACTGCACGATTATGCAGAACACTCCCATTGCACCCCAGTTGCCCTCTCTTCCATCTATTCTATTCCTCTCTTCCCCTCCCCTCCAACTGAGGGAGTGCTGAGTTCTCATCCTGGGGAGCTCTGTCACATTCCCCAAAGGAACAGCAACAATTCCCCAAGTGCAAGGGCAAAGATCAGTTTAGAAACATGGTCCAACGATGGGCCCTTGATACTGATGATGATGCTTATGAGCCTGTGTGCTTGAAATTTCAACTTGGCCTAGAGCTGCAGGGTGCCTAAGAGTTATCTCCTGAGAGCCTCCATGTTGCTCAAATGTGGCCACTCTTTAAGCCAAACTCAGCATATAAATGCATTACCTTCCCCCCAGCATGGGACATGACTTCCAGGGATGAGCCTCCCTGGCACTGAGGGATTACTACCAAGCACTGGCTGGTGATGCAACTAGAAAATGACCTTGGATAAAAGGGGGAAATGGTAAAGACAATGAGTTTATATGACTAAGAGACTTCAAAATGAGTCAGGAGGTCATCAGAGGGGTCACGCTTATGCACATCTCAGCAGAATCTCAGAGACAGCCAAAGTAGATACAACCCCAGGTAGTGGTGTTTATGACGGCTATGGAGACACCCAGGGTCCATAGTCATGGCACATGGCGCTGGAGTTCAGTGCCTTGCCAGTGGGCCTTACATTGGAATTTGTGCTACTGAGTGTGATGGAGTTGGGCTCCAATGTGACTTCTTTACACGTAACTCTTCTGTCACTTTTATTGTACCTATGGTTGGCACTGGGGTTGCTTTATGCCAGAAGACTTTAATCTCTGGACAGTCCATGTGCCAGCTGGGCCCTGAGACTCAGCAAAGTTGTAACATCTATTCTCCAGTTCATTGGACTTACCCAGGTCAGCTAACAAGGAGGTGAGGATGGTCAATCACCACACCAAGGAACCAAGAGAATCTACAACTGCAAGCAGGAGAATCCCATCCATCAGCCATGTGGGATCTAAGCCCCCTCTCGATTTAGAGGTAGAATGGGCATCGTCATCCCAGGGTCCTCAGGATGGAGGAAGAAAATATGGATTAACAGTGGACTTACTGGTATTCTACTATAGAATTATTGTGACTCTAGCAATGGAAGAAATTATAATATTGATGTAGAGACAGTGGCCATGGGAGTTGCTGAAGGCAGGGAGAGGGAAAAAGAGGTGTGACATGGGGGCATTTTTGGGACTTGGAGTTGTCCTGAATGATATTGCAGGGACAGATGCAGGACACTATATATCCTGCCATAACCCACTGAATGGACTGGGAGAGAACGTAAACTACAACATAAATTATAATCCATGCTGTGTAGCAGTGCTCCAAAATGTACTCATCAAATGCAATGAATGTACCACACTAATGAAATAAGTTGTTAAAGTGGGAAGTGTGGGGGGTGTGGGGAATGGGGTATAAGGGAATCTTATCTATATATATTTTGTTACACTTTTTTCATTAAAGTTTATAGGTCACAAAGAACATTACATTAAAAAACATTAAAAAAACAAAAAAATATAAGAGGTTCCCATATACCCCGCTCCCCACCCCCCACCCCCCACCCCATCATTTTTGTAAATTGTATTTTTTTGAAGATATACACATCACCAAAAAAAGTTACATTAAAAAATATAAGAGGTTCCTGTATACCCCCACAACCCCCCACCCCACTCTTCCCACACCAACAACCACCTCCATCATTGTGACACACTCATCACACTCGGTGAACACATTTTGGAGCACTGCTGCTCCACATAGATAATAGTTTACACTATAGTTCATACTCTCCCCTAGTACATTCAATAGGTTAAGGTAGGATACATAAAGTCCAGCATCTGACCCTGCAATATCATTTAGGACAACTCAAAGTCCCAAAAATGCCCCCACATCACATCTCTTCTTCCCTCTCCTTGCCCTCAGCAAGTGTGGTCACTTTCTCCACCTCAATGCTACAATTTCTTCTATTACTAGTCACAGTAGTTTTATAGCAGAATTTCAGTAAGTCCACTCCGATCCATATTTTATTCCTCCATTTTTGGACCCTGGGATGGTGATGTCCACTCCTCCTCTAGATCAAGAGGGGGCTTAGATTCCACATGGATGATGTATGCAATTCTTCTGCTTGCAGTTGAAGGCACTCTTGATTACCTGGTGTGTTGTTTGACCATCTTCACCTCCCTATTAGCTGACCTGGGTAAGTCCAACGAACCAGAGAGTAGGAGCTGACACTCTGCTGAGTCTCAGGGCCCAGCTGGCACATGGGCAGTTCAGAGGTTCAAGTCCCCTGAGTATGCACCATCCCTAGCGCCAATCACAGGTTAAGTAAAAGTGTCAAGAGGCATGTGTAGGAAGGCCACATCTGAGTCCAGCTCCATCACACTCAGGAGCACAAATTCCAAAGTAGGGCCCTCTGACATGGCACAGAACTCCAAATCCATCTGCCATGACCATCTATCCTGTGGATCTCCATAGCCTTCAGGAGAACCAGAATCTAGGGTTGTATCTACTTTTGCTCTCTCTGGGGTCCTGCTGAGGTGTGTGTAAACGTGACCCCTCTGATGACCTCCTGACTCTTTTGGAAGACTCTTAGCCATACAAACTCATCTGTCTTTGCCATTTCCCCATTTTATTCAAGGTCAAAAAGCAGTTTTTAACACTTGATTCAGTATGTAAGCTAAGATCTTATATTTTTTTATGTAACATTTTGTGTGAATTATATATCTTTAAGAAAAAAGATAATAATAAAAAAAATAAAATAAAGAAAACAATGAAACTAATAGATCCCAGAAAGGAACCCTGTCAGTGTAAGTACCACCCAAGAAAACAAGCAGGGAGGCTTCTCAGTTTATACTCATCTCCTCCAAAATAACAAAATGGCAAAAATTCTGGGTATATGACAGTTGATGTGTGGTCTAGCCAATGACTCAGGCTATGCAGATTCCCAAGTAAACAAGACGAATCCATGTTTTTGTGGGTCACTCCATGCTCGAGCCCTACCTAACAGACAGAAAAAGACTACCTTCAAGTTGAAGGACTCAAAGCTGCGAGAAGGAAGTTCTTCGCTTTTCCCCTGCCCAAGTGCTGCTACCATATGGTTCACACATGTAGAACTAAGACTAAAGGAAGGAAACCAAACTTTCAAATGAAAATGGAAATTCAAATTCTAGAATTTCAATACTTTCCAACAGTCATGGATTTGTTGACAAACAGATTAACTATCTTGACCGGGTGTGGGAGGCACATACTTCAATTTTCAGCTAGGACATTTAGCATGATGAACATCATCCAGCATTTTGACCAAACAGAACTGTCCCCAGGATGATACCTAGAAATCATATATTGATCCTCCCTTCACACAATTATATGGAACAACCATAGCATGATCAGTGAAAAGTCGCAACAAGTAATATACCACTGTGTTCTAGCCAAGAGTTTTCCAACATGAGGTTCATGATGGGGGAGCTTCAGACACCTAAAGTTGCATGCCAGCTTATGACCATGCAACATTAAATGCAATGTAAAACAAACATATACTGTATATTTTCTGAAGAGAAGCACTATACCCATCACCAGTTTCCCAGAGGGACCCATGGAGTGATGAGTCTCCATTCTGGGGCCACCTAGAAGATACCAGTATCTCTCCAGATACAAATCCCAAGTTCTTGTGGACAAACCAAAAAGAGGATCTGAGCTGGTTCTAATTAGGTAAGAGTCTTCAAAGTCTTTAGCAGTTGTTCTCAAGATTTATTGGTTTGTGTGGAAATGAGGTCGCAAGCTTTTCTAAAATAAATATTCTCAGTTTTTCCACAAGAGACTGTGATTGAGGTTCCAGGTAAGGAAGGATCAGCTGGTCCATGGATCACACTTCAAGAAACTCTGGTCTGCTGGTTCCAAGGGTCAGGCACTGCAGGCAACTTTGAGTGGACCCCACTCAAAAGAAAACCTCATGAAAGCAGCAGCCTCCCCAGAGCTCTGCTTGGTGCTCTCATCACCTGGACCTCTCCCTCTCTTTGGGTCACATGGCCTCAGATTTTCCTGCCTAGTAATTTTTCTTACCAACTTAAGGGCTCCTATTTCTGTTCTGCTAACATGATCCATGGTGGCAGGATTGCCTCCAACATATATGACACCTTCACCTGTTTCCATGCTGTTCTGGAAAAGCCTGCCCATGTTCTGGAAGCCACAGTTTCCCCATCTAGGAAACACTACATTCTCCCCAGGTCTCCACCCTTGCTACAACCTGTGCACACATACTCCTCCTAATCTTTTCTTGTCAGTCAGTTCTGCTCCTACCAGGAACAGAGACAAAGAGAGATAGAACAATTGCATAACCCTATCTTGGCTGTGTGATGATGGAAAGATATTGGGGAACAGGTAGGGAGACAAGGTGTGTCCCTCTCCCCCACCCTTCACTGAAGCAAACAGAACATGTGTCCATGAATTTCAAAGTCAGCTCTCAAGTCAACTAGGAAGCACAGATTACACAGATAATCAGAACTCAAAAGAAAGTATGTGTGAATAATGGAAGCAAACAAAATATATATTCTAGAGACTCTGTCGATAATCGCCAGTTGGATTCCCTCTCCACCATTTAACTATAAATCCGTACTCACTAAGGACTGTACTACAGATGATAAGTACCTGTTTATATCATGTCACGATATTCAGAACTGCCCAAGAATATCATTAGCTGGCAAAGCAAGTTTGCAGTTTGGAAGGCAGTGTTAATGAAATGCTCCTCTCTCTACATTTCCTACTTACAGTAGGAAGAACTGAAAGAAATCTCTAATACATATATGTCACAATCATAAATATCTACCACCCTCCCCAAAGACATGCTACACATGCTAATTTATACCACACTAACTTTTTGTTTCATGCTATATTGATGGGCTTGACAGTTTTTCGAAGAGTTTATAACTGCAACAGTGTTGATCTTATTTAAAGAGAATATTAAATCAATTCCCTTGTCATAGGCATAAAATCTCCTATGGCATCAACAAAAGGTGGCAGTTTTTCTTGATTCCCTGATACAAAAGACGTATGAAGTGGACTGATGCTGCTCTGCCAAAAAAATCACAATTAAAGATCCATAAAAACTATTAGTCATTGTAAAGATCATCAATGACTTTTAATGGCATCCTAAAGGGAAACAATATGCTTCCATTCAACATCAAAGGTAAAGCATATGAAATACTATAATTCCAGGGTGGGCATAGCAGAGAGTACCAAGAAGCCTTAAATAAATACTTGTTGTATCAGCAGGCAACTCTAATGAAACTTAATTCAAATCACTCAATTCACTGTCCACTGTCATGATGAAGGGATTTTCAGGGGAAGAGCTGATGGAAAAATACAAGCACACAACCATCTGGGCTCAGTTTTGCTGAATGAGTCAATACTGCAAGTGGATTCACTGTGCAGGAAAGAGTTTCACACTCCCAGACCCGAGGAGGGGTCCCATCCTGCCCAGGAGGTAGGAAGGAGGGCATGTGCACTCCAGCTCTGCTGGAGACGAGCGAGTCACTGCCCTCTCAGGCCCTCAGCTTCCTTACTTGTAAAGAGCTTGAGCTGGAATCTAGTTCACTTAATTCCTCTCAGATCAGGAATAGCACACAGATTTACTCTTGCACGCAAATTGTGGTGCAGAGTCTGATTTGGGGCCCGGGCTCAGCAGGTTCTGGTCATCTAGTAATGTGCTCCAGGGATACAAGCTCATACTAGGAGATGCCAACGTTCTGTAAAATTCACCCCAGAAACACTAGTAGAGGGAGCCTACCTCATCATCAGTAGATTCATCCAAGAGAAGATCCTGTGTCCTCGACCCAGACTCCTAACGAAGTTCAGTCCTCGCAGGAGAGGGCTGCTTATCAGTAAGGGACAGAAGTGCCACAAGAGCAAACAGGGAGCCAACCATTTAAATTCCACCTGTGTTCTCTGACACATTGGGGCCTTAGGGCCTCATTCAAAAACCTCCTTTTTTTGAAAAAGATAGCCAATTTTCACCAAAGGGTTTAAACTTATTTTTTCAATAAGTCATTCCTAAGAACCCACTCAGTACAAAGAGCTGATTCTCTTTGTGAGGATACTGTTGTGTGGAAGACATTGGGAAGGCATGCACATACTGGTTAAGAACCAGGGCCCTAGACTGAGGTTTCTAGCCTACAAAACCCAGCTCTTCCACTTGGTAGCTGTGTGACCTTGGGCAAGTTTATTAACCTCTCTGTGCCACAATATTCATATCTATGAAAAGCATACTGTAATATATCCCTCAAAGGATTGTTGCAAGTTCTCGATGTTTAAGTCTCCTGTTCAGACTGCCCTTCTAAGCACCAGACCCACATACATAACTGCATCCTCACTTAAAGATTTCAAAGGCACCTCCAACTCACCAATTTGTAATCTTCTCTCACACCCATCCACCACCAAAACAGAAACAAATACAAACTCACCGGGTCCTCTGAGCTAAGACTTGCTTAAGTAAGTGTCCCACCACCCATCTATCTATTAGCCTGCATCATACGGAACTGCTGGGTTTGCAGATCAAAAATGGCAGAATGTTGGTGAGCTCATGAGGCTTAACCCAACAGTCTAAAGTCAAAAATCTACCTAGCATCTTTGGCATCATTTGCTTCCACACCCCTACCCTGTCAAGTCCTGCCAACTCTTCTCTCCTGCACACCTCCTCACCATCCACTTCCATTTCCAACACTAGCCTGGTCCAAACCACCATCTCTCCCCTGGACGGTTTCAAACACCCTCTGAACAGTCCTCTTTCTTTCCTTCCAGCTACCCACCCAGTGTCCTCCCTACATCACAGCCAGAGTGACTTTACAAAATCCCCAACTGACTTTATTACCTCCCTGCTTAAGACACTCCATAGTTCTGTGTGGTTTGCAGAATGAAGACCGGATGCCAGCAGGGCTCTGCTTAGCCTCATGTGTCTTTCTCCATCTCCCTAGCCTCATCAGGGCCCCTCCTGGCTCTCTGCACCCCAGCCATGGCAGTCTTCGCCCAGGTTCTGATCTCCCAGACTCCTTCCTACCCCAGACCTTTCATCCTCCTCTGTCCTCACATTGAGCCAGGCAGGCTTCAAGGGCATGGCACAGTTCTCCCGGGCCCCACGCCCGGTTGAATGCTGTGCTCTCACCATCTGGAAACACCTAATACTTTCTGCATTTTCACTTTGTACCAGGCCCCATAAATGATGTACCCGGTACTATCCTCTGGGAAGCCTTCGCCAACCTCCCCTAGTTGTTCAAAGACCCCATCACAAGTTCTCAGAGTCTTGTGTACACACCCCTTTGTTCCGCCTTTTCCGCTCCACATTTTGACAAGTGATTTGAGTATTTGATTGTCATGTTCCCCACTAGGACGTGAGGTCTGTGAATTTAGGGTTCAGGTCTGGTTTTTGATGACTTCATCCCCACCACCTAGCACACAGCAGGCAAGTAGTTCAAGCTGACTGAACAAAGGCTTGTTTTTCTTATTACCATTACCATTACTGGTATTATCCTGTACCATTAAAGGCCAAGCACCCAGCAAGGAAGATAAGGAAACTATACAACACGGCCACGTGTAGTTCTCACGGAATGCTACTGATGGAAGACGGCCACCACTCGGGGAGGTGACTGCATGGGGTCCAGGAAGGCTCCAAGGTGAGTGGGAACCAGCAGCACCCGCGGGATGGGCGCATTTGGAGAGCAAAGTCAGGGGTCCCCCAAATAGAAGGAAGAGCACAAGAAAAAGCACAGCTGTGAGACTGGGATGGAACTAATGGTGTTCAGGAACATTCCAGCACAGGTGCTTCGCTGCAGCACAGAGACAGTCAAAACTGTGAAAAGCCTTGAACTCAGCCTAGGAGTTTACATTTTCCTGCAGTTAAGTATGGAGGCAATAAAAGTGCTTTTAAAAGTTAGGGCAGTTCCTTGTGAAGCCTTAAAAAGTGTGAACATCATTACTTAGGAAACTGTATAAGGTGATTTTCCAACTATGTACAGAAAACGTAAAATTTGAACACAGTGCAACACCTCCTATTTTTTCGGAGCATGTTAATATGCCTAATAAATATATGCTTTCTTGTCATGCAAATACACATCAAGCATGCTATACTTTTCAAAGTGCTTTCAAACATGCTGCCTATGAATGGCTCTCAGCCACCTCTGATGTACCCTTCCCCAACTGATCAAGTGTGTGGTCATCCCAGATGACATCTTCCAGCTGGTACTGCCCCAGAAAGACATTTCCCAGATGAAAGGCACATATGTATTTCTCCAGAAGGCAGGAACATCTCATCTACAGCTCTCAGGCATCAAAGACTGACACTGAAAAAGGAGGTGTTTATTCTACTCGGGGTTGCAGTTGTTGCTGCTTATATTCCACAAGACAAAGGTGAATTTTTCTAAAAATAAGAAGAATGCCCTTTAACAAATGAATAATTCACAAATGCCCACATACTGTGTGCCTCTGGAATAGGAACCCAATTGAGCAACAAAAACGCTCTTATTGTGATGTTCAATAATATCCAAACGTTCAAAAACTGCACTTAACTCATTACTCAGAAATATGTCCATTGCTCAAAATGGATAGCTATTTAATTTCAACCTGAAGATTGTAGGAGAAATGGCACGCCCCTGTTTACACGCTCTCTACTTAGAATCAACATAAATACAGGTATATTATGTCTTCCATCTAAGGCAGATCAAAAAACACCATAATACTGAGAAGCCTCAGCATTATTCTACCCCATTCCCACAGCCTCCTGTATGAATTCTTGTCCTTACATCAATTTAATCCCCTGCCATTTTAGGCCACTGTTCGTCAAGCTGAATGAAAAGCACAATGGCTGGCATTTAACGTGTTGGCGCGCCTTTCTCCAGCCTGCCTCCTTTAAAGTAAAAATTTGTCGAATGCACGGAATTCCCTTTACAGCTCATTTGAGATGCATAAATAATCCCAAAGACAGAAAAGAACAAAAATAATAATTTGCCATTTTAAGGAGCCAGGCTGCTTGGGGGAAGCATTGAAACCTGGCCCCTCTGTTGATAGCTTGGCTATGTAGGCCGTTTCGCCCCATCCAGCCCTCACTGGGCGAGCCCTGGGCTGCCCAGGCCAGGCCCTGTCTGATTCGCTGTGCCTCTGAATCTCCAAAGAAGGGCTCTACCTCCATTGACAATCCCAGAGGGAAAATGCAGCTTCCCTCCCTCCAACACATCCCCCTGCACACACAAACCCCGGCCAGAGGCTTCCTGCGGGCCCCATCTTACACGTGCCTTCTACTGCCAGGATTTAGTGCAGTGACAGCCACAGGCTGGACCGCTAGCTAAAGCCACAGTGCACAGTGAGAGGTGAGAACGAATTCTGCCCACTCACCCCACAGGCATTCCAGGGCTCCAGCAGGTTCAGGCCAGAGCAGTTTGGGGAGAATCAAATTTTACATCAACCTCAC
The DNA here is from genome assembly GCF_030445035.2 of Dasypus novemcinctus. Classification (NCBI taxonomy): domain Eukaryota; kingdom Metazoa; phylum Chordata; class Mammalia; order Cingulata; family Dasypodidae; genus Dasypus; species Dasypus novemcinctus. The sequence continues at coordinate 84,885,594 of NC_080678.1, read as the reverse complement.
TGCAGCAATTCTTCTTCTACTGCCCTACAATCCTCCTCTGCCAGCAGGCTGCCTTGTGAGTGGGGGAAAGACAGAGAATGGAGAGGCATTGTAAAAGCTGAAGATGTAGAAGAGGAAAAACTGGGGGGGGGGGGGGGGGGTCAAGGAATCCAGAGGCAAGTTCTTTTCTCTAATGCACAATGTTTAAAATCAATCAAGTGTTAAGACAGCAAAAACCAGAACAACCATGTCCCTAAACTGTAGGACGTAACTGTAGCCTGCAGTTCGTAGAGTATTCAGGCCTTAGAAGTTGAATGACTTGCCAACTCAAGAACTAAAGAACAAACAAAACAAAACAAAAGGAATGTCAGCAGGCAGGTGATCAACTTTACCCTCATTTATCTCCCAGCATCTTCTGGTGTTCCTGTGTTGCATTAACAACACATTAATATATAACTCTTTGCAGAGATGCACTTAATAATTACTACAGATAGAAATAGAAGAAAATCCATAAACCTGCCATGATGTTCCAAGGTCCTTCCCACATTTGCAGAGGAAAGTTTCCCCTTACCCTGGAGCAACGACCATTTGAGAATTGGTTCAGATCTAACTAAACATGAATAGTTAACACACAGCAAAGCCTATGAGATTTCTTTGAGTTTTCAGGAGCCCCAAATATCACTTAATGTTCAGGAGGAAGCACTGTCATCCCAGTCATAAAATACGAGTATCCTCAAAGAGCTTGTGACTGAATAGTCTTAAAAACGTTTGTACTGAAAAGTTCCAATCGTTTAAGAATATGGATTAAATCATAAAGTATTTCTGCTCTTGGGTGAATTTTCTCAAGTCAGATGTTTTGTGCCCCTTACTTACTCAATCTCTCTCTCTCTCTCTGTCTTTCTAAAAATCAGAAGTAAATAATAACTAATGGTCACGGCATCCACACAAGGCCTCTGGCTTCCGGGAAAGTATCTATCTGATATCACTGACCTCAAAGTCACTTTTCACACCCCCAGCGCCCCAGACCTCAGAATCCTTGTCCCTTTGCAGGGCCCCGCCCACCCCCCAACACCCACAGCCACTTCTAGTTGAGGCTTTCACTAGCCATCGACGCCACATGCATTGCCCCAACGCAGGTGCCTGGAAACATCTACACCTTCTGCTTGAGTCGGATGTTCTGCTCATACCTAGCAGTGAACGCCTCATCCTCTAACGTGTTCAGATCTTCCAGGCTCCTTTAGGGCCGGGTGACGGGGTGGCCACGCGCCTTGAGATGAACAGTGCCCACGAGCACTTCTCTCCAGTCAAGGGTGGCCTAGCAATGAGTCCGGAGGACTGTGCCCGTTAACATCTTTACATCCTCTGCTGCACATTCCAAGCCCCTAACTCCCCAACGCATAGTATTTTAGAATGAAAAGGGACTCCTGGTTCATTTTACAGATGAGGAAACTGAGGCCCACAAAGACTAAATAACTTGACCCTTGGCCAAACAGAAAAGCAGTTACTAACTACAGATTTCTTGATGACTGAGATTTCCTGAACAGCATCTGTGAGTAGCACCAGTAAAACAGTAGACAAGGCAGAAGGTGTTTGTTTCAGACCAGAGTTGTTCCCTCACTCCCAGAACAGCCTTAAGCTACCCATCAGCCCATGACATGTCCCCATCGTTCTCTGGCTGCCTGGGGCTGGCAAGAATCACCATTAGCTCCTCTCAGACACAGGGACCACTTGCCTCTGGAGCACAGAGAAAATGTCTTTCCAAACCTTCTGTCTTAACCTAAGAAACTCAAACTGTTGATACCAAGGGCAAGTTTTGTTGAAAGCCATCTATCCATCCTCACCGCAGATGCGTCCGCCAGCCCAGATCCTGTAGCCACACGCACACACCCACACGTGCACGGGCGTGTACGCACGCACACGTGCACACACCAGCAGCCAGCTCCTCCCCGAAGCCCCGTGACCTCCGTCCTTGGAAACACACACCGGGGCTTTGAGCACAAGGAAACAGCATGGCAGAGGGGAGGAGGACTCAGGCGGGACGTGGAGGAAAATCGAACCCTCGAAAATTGCAAAGCAAAAGATGCCAAGAGAGATTCCTCAATGTCGCAGCTGCTTACTGTAGAAATCTCTCCTCATTTGGGGATGACATCGGCAGGCCTGATTTTTTGTCACCAGTCACTCGGCACTTGCTTTAATTATGCAGCACACCAACAGAAATTTTCTTTCTGATCACATAAATCACATCGCGGTGACACGGGCTCAACAGGCACGGCTAGAACAATGCGGGGAGAGCTATCGACTCCATCGCTCAAGTCCACAAGGTGTATCATTTAGCCAAGAGTGATAATTAGACGCAGAATATACTGAAAACTGTCAATAAGCATGTCAATAGGAGAACTCTTAGCATCTAACACCCAGTGAATCAATGGTGTTTTTCAGCTATAAAATCAAGAAAATGATAGCTTTCAAATGAATGGTGGAAAGGAAGCAGGAGCCTCCTTGGGGAGGAATAAAACAGCTCAATTTTCCCTTCCTGAGTGCCTCTCCAACTACCTCACTCAATGGAAAAGGTCACAGAACATTACAGCAAAATATCTCTGAAACAAGATGTACAACAGCGCTGGGACATGACACGCTGCCTGGGCACCCCACAAAGGCTTCCCTGTCTTTGACCTGACAGGGAGCTGCACAGAGGTCAGCAGATAGCAGACCAGAACTGGGGTGGGGGGAGAGGTAGAGCCGCGGGGGGTGGGGGGCAGGCAGACAGAGATTGAGCTTCAGGGAAAAGAGGTGTGCCGCACTGAAACAGAAGGCAGGCTGTGTGCAGGGGTGGGGGTCAGGGACGGGTCCGAGCACAAGCAGGCAGGAGGGGTACATTTGGGCTGGGTGCTGCTGGAGAGACAAGCTCTTAGCCACGCTCAGTTACACTGCGCCATCAGTGCAAGTGTTCACAGGCACCACTTCTGGGCTGCTTCCTAGGTGCTGGTGGTCATTCTAAGTAGTCTGCACACGTGGCCTCATTTCCTCTTCAGAACAACCCTATGAAATAGGAAGCATGAGTAGCCCCGTTTTACAGGTAAGGAGATTGAGGCACAGAGAGGTTAAGTAGCTTGCCCGAGGGCACAGAGCTAGGAAGCAACAAAGCCAGCATTTGGACCCAGGCAGCCCGGGAACAGAGGCTGTACTCTTCCCATAATGCCTCTCACCAGGGCACAGCAGTACCCAGTGACCCTGCCCTTTCCCCTTTAACAAGAGCAGGTGAGAGGTGGACCCCTATGGAAGGCCGAGTGGCGCTGTGTGTTCCTGGTACATCCCAGGGTCTCTGTTTCTTCATATGTTCAAGGGAGACCAGGTTGATGGGACATGTGGGGTGTATTACCGTATACTGAGCTTGCCAAGTGACCCTACACACTCGCTGACAGCTGGAAAACTGCACTATCTTCATCTTATGGATCAGTAAACCCAGTCCTGGAGAGGTTTGGTAAAGTACCTATGATCACACAGTCCTGGGCTAAGGCTGGCTTAGAGTTCAGAGGGGCCTGGCCCCCAGCCAGCGTCCTTAGTCATCATGCTAAGCCCGAGGCTAGGAGGAGGCTTGAGGCTTGTGCATAGAGCACCTTTGTACCCCGGTTAGTCCTCAATAAATGACAGGAGGGAGAAGAGGAATAGGAGGGCAAGAGGGAAAAGGAGAAGGCAGAGAGTAAAGGGATCTGGGGGGATGTACAGAGTACTGTAAGTGTCTAGACAGGATGAAAGTAACTTTTTGGTAATTAAATTAAAAGGATGTATATGAGCTGCTATTTGTGGCTTCAATCTAATACACAATTTATTTAACTGATTATTGATATTCTTTTTAGGGGTTCTTAATATGTTAAAAAAAATTTTAACTTATAAAGCAGTAAATCTAATTTCAAGTAACATTTATTAAGCACTTACTATACACTAGTTGCAGGATTTGGTTTTCTTGTGCAATAGTGTTTGTTTAATTATCTTTGTTCTCTAAGCTACGAAACTTTAAAAATGCCCTTTTTGACGTGACAAAGGAACTCTACAGAAGACACTGACTTCAGTAAAATAAACCAGCTGTAAGACCAAGGGGCAGAAATGGCAGCCTTCTAATTAGCTAATCATTAATGGACATTAGCCAGATGACATTTGCAATGACTTACACTGCTAGGTATGTAGCCATATGCACACAATCAAATGCTTTACCATGCCTAAAGCTTTATGATAGAGCTGCCTTCCTTAGCCCAGTTTCCTTCCCCATCCTGTGTGTTTTTCTATATAGGAAGAGAGTCCACAAGCTGTTGTCACCTCGTCAGAGCTAAGGTGAAATGTGAAACACAACTGATTAAGCAGGTAGAATCACACCGTGCACACAGGACACTCTCAAGAAACATTTTTATTTGATCCAGGTCAACCATCTTCATCCCTCACTAGTTATAATAATAATTTCCCAGCTTGTCTCCATACTTCTCTCCTTGGCCCCCTGGAGTCCAAGGTTTACGTTAGATTATAGGAGTCCAATGGCTTCCTATCTTACTCAGAGCAAATGCCAAAGTACTCGCTTTGGCCTCCAAGATGCCGAGTCACTCCAGCTCACAGGTCTCCCAGGTGTTCCTCTGGCTCATTAAACTTCTACTTCTACTCAGGGCTTTGCATTGGCTGTTCCCTCTGCCCAGACTGCTCTTCCCCCAGACAGCCCTATGGAGGTGTCTTCTCATTCTTCTGGTCTCAGTACAAATGTCTCCCTCACCAGAGACTTCACACCGAACATGCTATCTAACGGAGAGTGTGCGTACACACACACAAAGATACCCTCACTAGCACTTTACTGCATTTTATTTTCCTCATGGCACTTATCATGAGCTGCAACTTGGCCGTATTTACTTCTTTATTTCTGCTTCCCTCAACTACAATATAATTTTCATTAGGTGACAACATTGCTCTATTCATTGCTGAGCCACAGCACCTAGAACCATGCCCAATACACAACAGGCACTCAGTAAATAATTCATGAGTGTCCTAGTGACTGAATGAACAAGAAATTTAAAACTAGTGATAAACTTAGTAATAGAGTGGGCTTTATTCCAAGCATCTTCCGTGAGAACAGCTGGAGATTCATATTGGAAAACACTTGCCATGGAAAGTAGAGGTAAGGTAAGGCAGGGATCTGGCTAAAGAGCCACACTCATTAAGAGGGGCTTACATAATCAAAATATACTAAATCATTGAAAAGAAGAGTGAAGAGAACACTGGGAGCACATCCTCATTGATAACCCCATCTCCAGGATAGAGGAATTTTAAAAAGATATTTGTGGGAGTTCCTCTTCTGGTAACAAAGAAGTAGCTTGTATCAACTAACCATTCCACAGATTAAAGTTATAAATACTGGGGAAAATACTTTAAAAACAACTAATTAAAGGCACTAGGAAGCCATCAAAGGCAAATATAAAATAAAGAAAATTCAATGATCTTTGAAAGAAGGTAACAACATTGGGCAGTATATATATAAATGGCTTTTCCCCTAAGGCCACTTATAAGTCTGCAATGCACATTCTAAAAGCTGGAACTCAATAAGAAAAGTCAGAGGTCAGGATTGCCAAAGTAGTTAGAAATTGTGAAGGGAAATTTCAGACAGGTGGAAGTGAAAGAGGTAGGAGACCCCAAGTCAGCCAACTCCCACAAGTCCTTGGCTGATCCCTGAACTATGTATACACAGGCCAAGTCTAAGTAGCCTGGCAAAAAGCAACTGCTAGAAGACTGAAAAGGCTAGCAGATATTTGAGATACTCTCTGTCACAGGGGAGACAGAGTTTGAAGTTTTAATTCTAAAAAGTTTAAAGAGGACTGGTAAATATATTAGGCTTTTCATCAAAACCAGGATTGGGAATTTGCACTAAGACCAATTACAAAATTGAAACAGGGTGTAAAAACAAGCCTCCACAAGTTCAAGGCAATCAGCTGCGAAAATTGAACTAAAGCAATATTCAGCACTTTTCAGAAGAAGATAACAGAATCCAGAATCACTACAATATCTAAACCACAATGCCCTACAAAAAGCAAAAATTACTCATCATGAGAAGAAACATAAATAATTTGATCCATAGTCAAAATAAAAATCAAGAATTAGAAACAGACCCTAAGATGATCCAGATGTTCAATTAAGCAAACAAAGACTTCAAAGCAGCTATCATAAATATATCCTAGGACTTCAAGGCAAAGCATATCATAATGAGTAAGCAAATGATAGCATCTCAACAGAAAATTTAAAATTATAAAGAAAGAATCAGATGGAATTCTATAACTGAAAAGTAAAATATCTGAAAAGAAAAATCCACTTAATGGCCTTAACAGCAAATAGAAATGTCAGGGAGAAAAAAAAGTCACTCATACTCAAGCAAGATCAAAAGTAGCTATCCAATCGGAAGAACAGAGAGAAAAAGGATTGAAACAAATGAACAGAGCCTCAGTCAACTGTGGGAAAATATCCAATAGTATAACATATGTGCAATTGGATTCCCAGAAGGAAAGAGAAAAGAGAGAATGGGCCAAAAAGAGCATGTGAAAAAGTAATGGCCAGAAATCCCCCAAATTTGGGAACAAACAACACACTAATCAAAAAGACTTAGTGAACTCCAAGTAGGGTAAATAAAAAGAAACAACAGGAAGCCTCAGCAAATTTATACTTTGAAAACCAAAGAAAAAAGGAAAATCTTAAAAGCATCCAGAAAACAAAATCACATTAAATTCAAGTAACAACAAAATATTGTTACTTGACTTTGCCCTGATGGCTGACTTGTCATTAGGAAAAATAAAGGATGCCAGAAGTTAATTGAAGGGTATCTTTAAAACATTGAAAGAAAAAATAAACTATCAATCCAGAATTCCACATACAGCAAAAAATATCCTTTAAAAATGAGAATAAAATAAGTCTTTTACAGATAAATGGAGAGAATTTGTCACCAGCAGACCTTCATTATACTAAATTATGCTTCTTTTAACACAAGTAATGTTACCAAGTAGAAACTTGAATCCATAGGAAGAATAGTATATCTGGAATGGTAAATATTTATTAAAAATTATGTAAAAGATTATTGTTTTTCTTGTCTTAATATCTTTAAAAGTAAACTGACAGCTTAAAAAATCTTAACATTGTATCATAGTATTTATTATGGAGGTGTAAAATGTATGACAAAACAACACAAAAACTTGATGAGTGGAAGAAAAACTGAGTGAAATTAGGCTATTGCAAAGTTGTTGCAATTTATGGGAAGTGGTACAAAATTAACAGAGTAAACTCTGGAAAGCTAAGGGAACTTGAGGATGCATATTTTAATCTCTAAAAGAAAAACTAAAAAGAAAATAACTAAAAAGCATAAGAAGAATTAAAATATAATGCTAAAAAGTAACCAGTTTTACCAAAATAAGGCAAAAAAAGGAAGAAGAGAAAAACTAAAAGTAGATCAAAGTGAAAATACCTTGCAAAATGTTAGACTTAAGCACAAATATCAATATTTATATTGAAATGTAAATGCTAAATGCTCTGCCTAAATGTAAAAATATCATCAGGCTGAACAAAATATCAATGCCCAACTGAATTCTACCTAAAAAGATGTGCTAATAATATAAATACACAAATAGGCTGAAAGCAAAAGGATAGAAAAATATATATGCTGAAAAATGTAAACACAAAAAAGCTAGTTTACCTACACTAATAGAAAAAGGAAACTTCAAGACAAAGCATATTACTAAAGGGATGTTCCATAATGATTCAAGGATTAGTTCATCAGGAAAACATAAAAATCATAAATATGTGTGCACCTAAAAACAAACTTGAAAGCAGGCAAAGCAAAACTAGACATATCTAAATGGAGAAATTGAAAAATCCAAAATCATAGCGACTTTAACACCCTTCCCTCAATAACTGATAGAATAACTCAACCAAAAAAAAATCCAGTAAGAGTACAGTAGATATGACTATACTACCAAATTGATATTTATAGAAACTCTTCCCAACAACTGCAGAATACATACTGTTTTCAAATATACAAGGTGTGGTCACAAAGACAGATTATATGCTATGCCATACAATAAGTCTCAAATTTCTAATGACTGAAATTTTAAAGAGTATGTTCTCTAAGAACAGAATTATAGTTCAATAAAAATAAGATATCTAGAAAAGTGTGAATAAGTGAAAATTAAACAATATACTTTTTAAAAAAGCATTGATCAAAGAAATCATGACAAAATTTTGAAAATATTTTGAATGGCATATTACTAAAAGTACAGCATAGCATAATCCACAGATTCAGTTAAAGCAATACTTAAAAGACCAATTTATATCTTTAAGTGCTTTTATTAGAAAACAAGTAAAGTTGAAAGCCATGATCTAAGCTTCCACATTAATAAGCCAGAATAAAATGAACATTTTAAACCTGAGGTAAGTTTTTTTTTTTTTTTTTTAAAAGCAAAAATCTATGAAACAGGAACAGACCAACAATGAACAGATTAACAACAGGGAAAAATCAACAAAGCCAAAAGGACGTTCTTTTAAAATATTAATAAAATTGATAAACCAGGAGAAAATCTTCATGACCTTGAACTAGGTAGAGATTTCTTATGTATGACACCAAAAGCATTATCCATAAGAGAAAACAAAGATAATTTAGACTTTCATAATATTAAAAAACTTTGATGTTTCAAAATATACATTTACCAAAGTTAAAAGACAAGCCTATAGATAGGAGAAAATATTTGCAAATCATATATCTGATAAAGAAATTATAGCCATAATATATAAAGAACTCTTACAACTCAATAATAAAAAGACAAATAAATTAAAAAGTGAGCAAAGTCTCTAAACAGATATTTCTCCAAAGAAGATATATATATATAAATGACCTCTAAACATATGGAAAAAAATGTTCATTAATCATTAGGTAAATGAAAAGTAAAATCACAACGAGATATTATTTCCCACCCACTAGAAGGGCTATAATCAAAACGGCAGACAACTACAAGTGTTAAGAGGATTTCAGAGAAACTGGAACCCTCATACACTGTTGGTGGGAATGTAAAATGGTGCAGCCAATTTAGAAAACAGTCTGGAGATTTCATAAAAAGCTAAAAATAAATTTACCATATAACCCAGCAACTTCCACTCCTAGTGGACTTCATTACATTTCAAGCAAAATGAAAATATATACCCACACAAAGACATGTACATGACTGTTTATAGCAGCATTAGTCATAGTAGCTCTGAATTGGAAACAGCCTAAATATATATCAACTGCTAAATGGGCATTCAAAATGTGGTATATCCATACAATGGACTATTGAGAAATAAAAAGGAATGGATGAGCATCAAAAACATTATGCTAAATGCCAGAAGCCAGAAATTTTAAACCCCATATATATATGACTGCATTTTTTAATGAAATGTCCAGAAAAGGCAAATCAACAGAAATAGAAACAAGTTTATTGCTTACCTAGGGGTGAGGATGGGAATAGGAAATGATTGCAAATAGGAGTGAGAGATTTTGGGGGTGATGGAAATGTTTTAATATTGACTTGTGATGATGATTGTAGAAATGTGTAAATTTACTAAGAATGATTTGAAAATGGGTGATCTTCATGGAATGTAAATTAGACCTCAGTAAAACTGATTTAAAAAATTTATAACCCTAGCAAGATTGATCAAGAATAAAAGAAAAAATAGCCATTTGGGAATGAAAGAGGGCTATCACCAAAGGCACTATATATATTAAAAGGATAATAAGGGGGGTATGGAAAAAATATACCAAAAGTATACTATGGACCATAGTTAGTGGTAGTAGTCTGATGATGTTCTTCCATAATCTGTAACAAATGGTCCACAACAATTGGTGAAGTGGTATTGCATGAGAATTCTGAATAGTATACAGTTTCTCTAATAAAAAATATATATTTAAAAAAGCAAAACGAAGGATAATAAAGGAGTACCATAAATAACTTTATTCCAATAAATTCACCAACTTAGATAACATGAACAAATTCCTTGAAAACACATCTTAATCAAACTGAAAAGAATATTAGAAAATGTCAATAGCCCTATATATCTATCAAATACATTGGGTTTATAACAATGATAAACCTTTTTTAAAAAACTTCCTCAAAGGAAACCTATAGGTCCAAAAGTTTTGATTAGTTAATCTATCAAAAATTTATGGAAAAAAGCAATACCAATATTCTTCAGAAAAGAGGGGAAGAAAAAATACTTCCCAATTCATTTTCAGTCCAGCATAATGCTTTTACCAAAAAAAGAAAAAAAATCACACACCAATTTCCATCATGAAAATAGACTAAAAACCCTTAACAAGATATTAGTAAATTGAATTCAGAAATATTAAAAAAGAATAAGATATCATGACCATATGATGCTTATCCCAGGAAAGCAAGGTGAATTTGACATTTGAAAATCAACCAATTTAATTTACCATATTAATAGAAAAAGGAGAATACCCATATAACCATCTCAATAGAAGCAGAAAGAGCATAGACAAAATTTAACACTTGTTCATAAAAAACTAGGAATAAAACAGAACTTCTTCAATTTGATAAAGGGTATCTAAGAAATTCTACATTTCACATAATACTTGTTAAAAAAAAATTGAACGCTTACCCTCTAAGACTGGGAACAAGGCAAGGATATCTGTTTGAAATATGAATATCCATTTCTTTTTACATCGCATGGGTTATCCTAGCCAGAACAATAAGATAATAACAAGAAACAAAAGACATAAAAATTTGAAAGGAAAAAATAACATTGTTTTTATTCATAGGCATAATGATTACTTACACAGCACTTCCTAACAAATGTAAAAATCAAACACTAGAAAGATTATACGAATTTAGTAAGGTGGCAGAATTCAAGATTCATACACAAAATTGTATTTCTATATACTAAAGCAAAGAATTTTATAAAATCCCATTTATAGCCGCATCAAAAACATAAACAAATAGTGAAAAGATTAACAAAAGATGTGCAAGAACTCTATACAGAAAACTACAAAATATTGTTAAGACCTACATATAGGAGAGATTTAACATTTTTTAGATGGACTTAATATTAAGATGTCAGTTGCCCCAAACTGACCTATAGAATCCTAAAATGCGAACACAATCAAAACCTGCCAGAATTTTTGTAGAACTTGACAAGTCGATTCTCAAATTTATATGGAAAAGCAAAGGACCTACAAGAGGCAAAGGCTCACAGAAAAGAAGTATAAATTTGGAGGCATCATTCTTCCTGGTTTCAAGACTTACTATGACAGTAATCTAGACAAGTATGGTATTGGCAGAAGAGAAAAACAGATCAATGAAAACAGAACAGACAATGGCATGATAGAGCTACACATTTATTGCCAATTTTTTTTTAAGGAGGTGCCAAGGATTGAACCTGGGACCTCATACATGGGAAGCAAGCCTCTAAGCCACTGAGCTACACAGGCTCCCTAGACAACTGATTTTTAACAAAGGTAAGTGAATGGTGACAATATAGTTGAAAAGAATAAATGGTGCTGGACAAAGCACGCAAACAATGACTCTTAATTCTTAACTCACATACTTGAAAATTAATTCAAGATGCATCAAAGGCCTAAATATAAAATCTAAAACTCCAACTCTTCTAAAAGAAAACAGGAAAGAATCTCTTTGGAATACAGAAATCATTCTCAAAAAAGAAAAAATTGATCAACTAGTATTTATCGAAATAAAAATTTTGCTCATCAACAGGCACCATTAAGAAAATAAAAAGGCAACCCAAAGACTGGAAGAAATAGCCAAGGTAAAGACAGAAAGATACAGATGAAATAATTAGATATCTGACAAAAGACTTGGAACCAGAACATACACAGTACTTCTATAAATCCATAACAGAAAGACAAATAACTCAATTTTTCTAAATGGACAAAATGCTTATGTAGACCTTTCACAAAAGAAGACTGGTCAGTAAACTCATGAAAATATACTCAGTATCATTGGCCATGAAGAAAATGCAAATGAAAACCCTAATGAGATAGCTTTTCATACCTGCTAGAATAAATAAAATCAAAGAGACTAACAATACCGAATGTTGGCGAGGATGCAGAGTAACTGGAATCCAAACATTGCTGGAGGGAGTATAAATGGTATAGTCACATTGAAAAGCTGTATGCTGGTTTCCACAAATTTAAATCTACATCTAATTCTATAACCTAGTGATTATACTACTAAGGATTTAACCAGGAGAAGTAAAAACTTAGATCCACACAAAGACTTTTACATGAATGCTCATAGTAGCTTTATTCATAATAGCCAAACACTATAAACAACCCAAATTTCCATCAACAACAAAATAGATAAACAAATTATTGTATTTTCACACAGTGGAACAGACTTCTATGGGTAAATCTCGGAAACATTATTTTGTGAAAAATAAACAGATGCCAAAGATTCCACCTATATGATTCCATTTATATTAAGTCCAAGAAAAGAACAGTGTACCTCATTAGGGGACGGGATTATCTGTAAAGGAACAAAAGAGAAGTTTTTGAAATGATGGAAATGTTATAGGTCTTAACTGAGGTGGTAGTTACATGCTGTATACCTCTATTAAAATGCATCAAATATCACACATAAGATCTCTACATTTCACTCCATACAGATTTTGCCTCAACTGGGAAAGAAAAGCAAGTTGGGCAGAGCAGCAGTCAGGATCAACAAGATTATGCTGGGGTAACAAATAATCCCCAAAATTTCGTATCTTAAGCAGGAGTTGGCAATAGACAGCCTGCCTGACAAATCCAGCTTGCTGCTTGTTTTTTAAGACTTTTTGGAGTATCACTGCCACAGCCATCTGTTTACATATTGTCTATGGCTACTTTCACACTACAAAAACAGAGTTGAAGAGGTGTAACAAAGATTATGTGGCTCACAAAGTAAAAGCTGAAACTATTTTTTTAATAAAAGAAGTTTGCTGATCCTGGCTTAAAGCAATAAAAGTTCATTTCTCATTGATGCTCTGGGCTAATCAAGAGTCAGCTGAGAGTGTTTCTCCACATCATGCGCATTGTGGAACCCAGCTATTGGAGTAGTAGTATTGTGGTGAACTAGTCACCACAATAGAGGGAGAAGAGCAAGCTCTGAAGAATCTTATACCGGCAATTAAATGATCTGGCTCCAAAGTAATACATCACTTTTCCTTACAACTCCTGGGCCAGAACTAGTCACATGATCCCATCCACACAAGGGGAACCAGACAATACAATCCTCCCATTTGTTGATCCATGTGCCAGTAGGTGGGGGAGAACCGGGATATTCGCCAAGCAACACTAATGACTACCACAATTAAACTGAGAATCAATCAGTCCAGGTGTTTATTTCCAATGAACATGCACAGTCATGCTGAAATATTGCCCTACTGGATAGGAGTCCTAACCATAAAAATTCCAAATGTTGCCCCTAATCCTTTCCTTTAGCTCCCATCTCACTGGTTAAAGCAACCCATCACACTGCTTGTTGCCCTCATAATATCCAAGTAACCATCATCTTCACATTTAACACCCTTCAGTAGGGCTCCCCCTCCCCAGAAAAAGAAGCCAAGTCTGTGACCCAGACTCTGCCAACTTCTGCAATCTCATCTCACTCTGTAAGTTCAACTTGGTTATGCTCTAATAATATGGAATACAACCCAGGCACGTCGCATTGCTTCTATTTCTGTACTCTTGTTCATGCAGTTTCCACTGGGTGGAATACCCTTTCCCATTATGCTCAGAGGTCATTACCTTATCCGCAAAACCACCAGCTGGAGAGCACTATGCGGCTAGTGCACCAGACGTAGGCTTCTAGCACAGTACTTAGGTTGGCAGCTAACCTATGTACTCAACGTAGCACTCAACATGTGCCAGGCACTGTTTTAAGTTCCTTTCATTTATTAGTTCATTTCATCTTCATAGCAACCTAACATCATCTCTAGTTTACAGACAAGGACATGGAGGCACAAGGAGGTGAATTCTTCGTGCAAGAATCCACAGATGGTTAGTGGAAGAGCCGGGATTTGACCCAGGGCTGGCTGGCAGGTTCCAGGCAACTCTGCTAACCTGCCTCTCCATCCTGACAGCACACAGATCTGTCTCCCTTTGAGAGTGTAATGTCCTCCAGAGGGAAAAAAAATTTAATAAACAAACACCTTATTCCTTTCTGTGTTCCCAAGGCCTGGAACATATGTAATTAAGCAATATTAACTGCTTAGTCAAGGTTTTTTTTCAATGAAATAAAGGAGACCCTCGGTCTCCATAAACAACCTTTCTTCTTAACAGTCTGCTTGATTAGCAACCTTTAAAAAGTGGGCAGATAATTAGCACAGAGACCTTTTTCTGAATCCCAGCCTTCCTACATGCTGCTGGCCAATTTGGAAATGGAGAGGCAGGAAGCACCCAAATTAAAGATCATTTAAAAATGAGGCTACTTCGTTCTGACATCCATCCAACCATTCAGGAACATTTTTTAAAATCCTGAATTTTTGGAAATGTGAGAATTTGAGTTCTCTGTGCAGAAAACAGCATAAAGCTTTCCTAAAAGTTTTTCTCCCTCACATAATTATGCCTTAAATTGTTAATAGCTATAATTATGGAAGATGACATTGTTGTGCTTATAATTTTTCCTATTCCCCTTGCTATTCATTGATGATAAATGACTTTATTAAAAAATAATGATAATTACCTTGTTTGGTTGTATATCAATATAGTTTCAGTTTTTCTTTATTACCACTTACAGAATTTTATGGATTGCCAACATTTAGTTCTTTTATTGGTTTATATTCTCTTGATGATATAAAAAGGGGGGCTAAATTAACAATAATTTGATCCCTTAGTTTTCTGACCCCATCCCCACCCTGACTCTATTAAGAAAGCAGCCTAGTACAATGCTCACGTTTGGCTATTAGAAGTTTACGTTTTTATTACTATGCAATTATAACAATTAGCTGCATACCTGTAAATTCTCCTTTAAGGGCCAGCACCTCACCAAATGGTAGAAAGTGGGAGGCCCTGTTCCCGTGTTGCTTCTCATAGAATCAGCACCCATAGTTCAAAATGTAGCCCTGCTGGGACCAGGATTTGAAACTCACTAAATTAATTATAAGAAAATCATATTGGCTAACCACTGGTCCCAGGGTTCCCCAGAAATAAGCCCCCTTCAGTTTATTCTATATCCATGAAGGCCATCACAACAAAGGCCACCATCCCCACAGGACATACCACAGCTCATCAAGAGTTCCCTTCCAAAAGAAATTCCCCTCGGGTGTGATTCAGGTTCTGCCTGGAAACCCTCAGCCCTTGAAACACGAAGGAGACTGAACATGCCTTTGTTTAACCACGTCCACCACTGAGGGACAGTCCACAAATTTTGTACAGTCTACAAAATGTAAGCCAAATCAGACCAGTGACTCAAATGTAAGTCGTCCATAAATTCTTTGCTAACTGGACATTTGGCATCATTTTTCTAAGAAAGGCAAGTATGAGTCTTTAGCCCCAAGAAGAAGAACAGCATGAACCTTGTGGATCTTGACATTTAACTTAGACTTGTTAGGAGAGGAAGGGGCACAAAGAAAAGAGCAGCACATTTGGAACCGGACCATCCATCTAACCTTGGGCCATGCTCTTAACTTCTTTGAATCCCACTTCACCTTCCTGCAAAAATGATTTCAGCAACACCTACAATCCAGGGTTGTTATAAGAATTAAATAAGTTAAATATGTTGGCTCATACATGTAACAGATCCATTAGCTTTTTTCCTTTCTTCTGGACCAATGGCTCTCAACTGAGAGTGACTGGGCCCCCAGGGGACATTTAGCAATGTCTGGAGACATTTTTGTGGTAACAGCTCTGGAAAAAGAGTGCTACTGGCAATTAGCAGGTAGCTAGGAAGGCTGCTAACTATCCTACAAAGCAAAGCACAGCCTCCTACAAGAAAGAATTATTTGGTTCAAAATGTAAATAATGCCAGGATTGAGAAATCTTGTTCTATACCAGTGCGAAAATATATTTTTCATTATGGTTGTTTCTTCTCCATACTTCTCCAAAGATTTACTGAGAACCTCTCAGCTAGGCACATCCTTAACTTCCTTCTAGATTTGTCTGCCTGCTGCCATTTTCTCAAAGCAACTCTCATCTTCAAATATCCATAGCACTGGCTTCTTTCGTCTTGAAATTGCTCTCAGAGCAAAGTCCTATATTAATCAACAATTCCAAATATGGCAACAGCAGTTTGAAAATCAAAGAATGGGCCTTGGGGATATCAATATTTGCATGTTCATAATAAATACTTAACTACACATCTGTGCAATGTTCAAAATAGTTGGGGGAGAAAGAGAACATTTATGTTGATTTTTGTCAAGTTGCACAACACAAGCTTCTGATGTGCTCAAAAAAGGGTAACTGAATAGTTGTAAAGATGATTTTAAATACATTTATAATGTTCACTTATGAATAGGAGACATCCTTGATTTGTTCTTAAATTTTTATAGCGATCAGTTAGCCTGTACACTTGCCTCTGGGGTCAGTGGAACACTTTTCCAGTCTGTGAATTAAATGTCCACTGCTTTTCTATCTGATGCTTACCCCTATAACTCCCGATATTTAATGTTCAAGGTTCTGTCTTGTTTGTATTCTTCTCTCTACAGCTGATGTACACAATGAGCTCATCTATTTATGCACAGAAGCCCCTGGTTACCATTTACTGTGGGCTTACAACTTGCCAGGCTCTGCTATAACTGATTTGTGTTCATTCATTTCATCATCACAGAATCCCTACAGAGGCAGGTAGTGTTGTACCCATTTTACAGGGAGTGGGGGGAAGGAGGCTTAGAGAGGTAAAGAAACTTGGCCAAAGCCACATAGCTAGGAATTGTCAGAATGAGTATTCACATTCAGTGTGTCTGGTTCCAAACTCCATTTTCATTACCACTGTCCCACATCTTAGGAGGCATCCAGCTGGTGAGTGTTCTTCGTAAAGAGTTAGGCAGTGGCACACCCTCTGACCCATCAACTCCACCTGAAAAAATCTTTCCCCCACAAACACTGGTCCCTGTGCCTATATATATATATATTTATATATATTTATATGCATTAAAAAATGTTTACTATCCCACACTAATGAAAGTTGTCATCGATGTGGTAGGAGTGGTGGGTGTGGTGAATGGGGTATATAGGAACCTCTCATACTTTTTAATATAATATTTTGTCTGATCTATGTATCTTCTTAAAAAAGATAATTAAAAATGAAAAAAAAAAGGTTTACTAAAGCATACTCTGAAACAGAAAATAATAAACAACCTAATGGGGGAAGTATACCCATTCTATGGAATACTAAGTAGGAGGAATGTGGCGAAGAACTTTGCTTGCCCTTTATGGTGGTTTAAAGCTCTATGTACCCCAGAAAAACATGTATTCCTGTGGGTGTGAACCCAATGTAAGTAGGACCCTTTTGATGAGGTTACTTCAGCTAAGGAATGGCCCAGGATGGGCCTTAATCCTATTACTGGTGTTCTTTATAAGCAAAATGAAACTCAGATGCTGACAGAGAGAAAGCCATAGGAAGCAAGAAGGTGAAGGTCAATGGAAACTGGAAGAGAAGGAAGAGGCCAACGGAGGCCACCGTGTGACAGAAAAGCCCAGGACCGAGGATCAGCAGCAGCCAGCCCCAGAATGCGAGGCTTTGGGATGAAAGTATCACTTTTATGATGCCTTGATTTGGACTTTCTTGTCACCTCAAAACCAAGAGCAAATAAATTGTTTAAGTCAAATCATTACATGGTTTTTGTTAGAGCAGCCTAGTAAACTAAAACACCCTTTATCCATTCTCCCTACCTCCTTGGTAACAGAACCCTGATTTTATTCTGGATGCAATGTACCCAGCTAAAAGCTTGCATTCCCAGGGTTCCCATACACTGATAAACTTTTGACACCCAGCTCTCCAAAACAGAGGGTTAGGGGATAGAACACTGATTTCTAATACTTCTCAATTTCTGTGGTGTAAATCCTCCCATCGCTGACAATTTCAATCTATTGAAGTGATGTCATCTGGCTTACAAAAATTCCTGAAAAGATTAGGAATTTCCCAATCTGGGATGACCAGCTCCAGTACATCACTAGCTAGGGGTAAACAATGAGATATACATAAATTTGTTCAGTAGGGCTTCTAGGAAATCTCCTTAAAACTGTGATTGAAGCAAGCTTGTGCTTTATCTTTTCCTCTCCCCTTCCTCTCCTTCCTGACTGGAATTTGGAATGATATGACTGGCGCTCCCGCAGCTTTGCTGAACAATGAAGAGGCTTAGAAAATGAGAACCTACTCTAAGGATGGTGGCGCAGAAAGATAGGAGAGACTCAATCTCTGTTGACCTTATGAAGCAAACATAAGAGCCTTGTCCTACCTACCTTGGGGCTTCCTGTATTTGAAAGAAAATAAAACTACTATTGTAAGCCACTATTATTTTGGCTTTCCTGTTATATGCCACAGAAGTAATACAGAGACCTTTAGACTTTACTTTCATATCTCCATTACTTGTCCCCTTTATTATGAAAATGTCTTATTCTGGTATTACTTACAAATTAAAAAAAAAAATTTTTTTTTGAAGAATCAAGTGGTTGGGCCCTTAATAAACACTACTGGTTTCCAATTCTGGCAAGAACACTACCTTCACAGCATAGTGGGGAGGGGGAATGAGACCAAATCAACAATGTGGGCACATACTGAAAATAAAAGGAAATCTAACCAAGATCACCAATTCCTAGAAATATTGCTAGCCAAATAAGATCCAAAGGTCTTTTGAGATAACCTTAGCTCAAATACACACCAGGTGATGGGTGAAAGCAAGGAATGTCCTGCTAGGCTGTCATTGCCAACTCAAGAGAACCCCAGGAAGCCCACCCCATGGAGAGGGAAGGCCACATAACTCCATCTCCCTGAATAAAAAGCAGGGATGCCCCAATTAAGATGTCCCACATAAGGAACCTCCAGAGACTAAACAGAAAGGCAGAAAACAGAATGTTGAACCACCACGCATCGGATACAGCAAGAAAATACAGGAACCACTCAAGTCTCTGTACCCACAGGTACCATCAAAATGAGCTGCAAACAGTGACCAGGTGGTTAAGACTGACCTTGGGGACAGTAAAGACAAAGCTAACAGGGCTTTCTTGCTCACATTCCCCAGGGGAGTCACGAAGATTACACTGGGAGAGACACATGGCAAAATCAATCACTGTGTGATCCTCCTGCCTTGTTTTACACAAAGTAACTGCTAAATCCATTTAGGCCTCTTCTTTGTAGGCCAGTCACATCACCAAGCTCTTACTACATCTTGTGTAGGGTGTATATTGTGAAAGAAATAAGCATAGGTCCCTCCTTGGTCTTCAAGAGATACTGTGATCTAAAAGAACAACAAGTTATACATGGATAAAACTATCTAGATAACCCCCATCTATGTTCAAGCGTGGATGAACAGTATATTCAAACCTTGATGGCTAGGAATTTAGAGAAGAGCAAAGAGGAATGGAAGAAGTTGCAGAGAAAACTGGGTCAAGACAATATAGGTCGTCAGAAAGGCCCTGAAGAATAGATATCATTTGGGTCAGAATAAAATTACGAAGAATGTATTCCATAGGGGAAACAGCAAATGACTGGTGCTAAACAAATTTATTTCCAGGTACAATAAAAGTAATTAGGAGAAGGAACCTGGGAAGGGAAAAAGGATAATACCAGGCAATCATGGATAATAATGTTGCAAAGGAAAAATGGAAATTTTTCACTCTTTAATTCATCAATCCATCAACAAGTATTAAATGGATTGCCAATTAGCTACCTGGGCACTGATTATAGGCTCTTAAATGACAAGTGAAGGGGTACTGGACAAGAGCAAGCCACTGGAGGCTAATGAATGAAGTCTTTTGGTCAACGGAATTGATGAAAATCCATTTTTCATAACATCCAAAATGGGAAGATGTTATGAGAAGCAATTCATTTTCAACTCATATTTTCATTGGCTTATAACAGAAAAAAGGTAACCACCAACTTAAAAGTAATGAGGCTGCCCATTGGGCTAAGAATTCTCTTTTCCAGCATTTCATGCTCAGTGAGGTCCACTTGGTAGTCTCCAATGTCCCAACCTTTATAATGTCCAGAGTGTCTTCAACATAGTGTGTGTCCATAAAATCATATTCACATGGCCTGCTCACTGTCTACAAAGGCCCACACAGAATCAGAGCCAGGGTCTTCCAGTTGTTCAAGGTGCTAAAGAATCATAACCCAAAGCTAAGTCCACGACACAGAGCCCTCCATGAGGTGACGGCAGATTTTTAATGATGTTTCATGAAATGGAGGTCAGATGTCAGGGATGCTAATAGCAAGAAACATGTAATGAATATTGGCATTCAACGTGAAAATCAGCACTAGCTTTAAGTCAATGTTTCATATCCAATAAAGAAGGCTAAATATCTATCATTTTGATAGATTGCTACATAAGAAACATTAGAGGGACTCTTAAGCACCTTATTTCAGATCTTCATTAAACAAAATTAAACTTGAGCACAATATTACACACAATGTGGCTTGTCTGCATTAGGTAGCCAGTTAGATAAGTTAGGCTATGTTTTGTCTAATAAAGACAGAATCAGGAAGATGACTAATAGGACAATTTTCACCACTTCTGCAGCCCACAAGCAAGCCAGAGCAGCAGAGAAAAGTTTTCTAGATATTCTCAAATATAGCCATGATGAGAGAGAGGACAGTTTCACAATCTCTTTCAAAAAGCAGCACAGTGACCGAGCATCACATTTAATGTAGCATCACCAAAAAGTTGAGACTGGGAGACAGCTTAAGCGGTTCCTTGGCTCATCTGAGAACGGGGAGACATTTGCAACCTTCAGACCTCTTTGAGCAGTTCCACAGAACCATCATCGTTGGTGAAAATTTCTCTGGAATTTTCCTGTAGCATGTTGCTCATTATGCAGAAGGAAATCAAAAATGCAAAATGGGATGAATTCAGAAGATGGGATGACACAAATCCCAGATACAACTCATTACCTCACCAAAAACAAGCCTCAGAAAGAGTGCAACTCCACAAAGAACAGAAGTACTCTTTAGGCAACATGAACTCATTTGTACAAGTGGATGCCACATGTGCAACAGAGGTCCCACTCCAACAGCAGTTACTGTCTACTACAATGTAAATGTTTTTAAGAATCATCCAGGCTCCAAATTCCTTCAATAAGGAAGTTTTTCCATAATGAAGTATTTCACTCCAGCATACCTTTATTATGGACCCCCATAAATATCTAGCATATCTAAACAAATCTAAATGTTACTTACTTTGACCCTTTTGCCCAATTGAATTTCAGCAATATTTACCTTATCTATTAGTCAACCAACCAATAAACAGCAGTGAGGAACCACTGTTTTGTACAAGGGTTTCACTTTCCCCATATCCCCTCCAGTATTTGCTATTTTCACTTTTTTTAATAGCTATCCTATTACAGTAGATGTCAAGTGGTATCTCATTGTGGTTTTGATTTGCATTTCCCTAATGACTAATGATGCTGAGCATCTTTTCATGTGCTTATTGGACATTTGTACATATTCTTTGAAGACATGTCTATTCAAGTTCTTTCCCAATTTTTTTATTAGGTACTTTCTCTTTTGTTGTTGAGTTAAAAGAGCTCTCTATATTTTCTGGATATAAGACCCTTACCAAATTTATGATTTGCAAACATCTTCTCCCATTCTGCAAGTTGTCTTTCTACTTTCTTGATAAAGCCCTTTGATGCACAAAGTTTTATTTTTCCTTTTGTTGCACATGCCTTTGGAGATATATCTAAGAATCCATTGTCAAATCCAAGGTCCTGAAGATTTCCTCCCATGTTTCTAAGAGTTTTATCTTTTATATTTTTGTAATTGATTGCTTTTGAGTAAACTTTTGTGCATGGTGTAACTTAGGAGCCCAATTTCATTCTTCTACATGTGGATATCCAGTTATCCCAGCACCATTTGTTGAAGAGACTATTCTTTCCCCATTGAGTAGTCTTGGAACCCTTGAGTAGTCTTGGAACCCTTGTTGAAAACTCAATTGGCCATAGATGTATGGGTTTATTCCTGGACTCCCAACTCTATGCCATTGACCTATGTCTATCCTTATGCCAGTAGTACCATGCTCTTTTTATGGCTGTAGCTTTGTAGAAAGTTTCTAAATCAAAGAGTGTAAGTACTCCAACTCTCTTCTCTTCTTTTTTCTTTTTACAAGAGCAGTTGTAAGTTTACAGAAAAATCATACTAAAAGTACAGAGTTCCCATATATGCCCCTTCACATGCAAGTTTTCCCTAATATTAGTGTTTTGCATTAGTTTGATATTTTTGTCACAAATGATGAAACAATTATTATTTTTTAAAAGATTTATTTATTTCTCTCCCCCACCTCCCACCCCATTGTCTGTTCTCTGTGTCTATTTGCTGCATCTTCTTTGTCCGCTTCTGTTGTTGTCAGCAGCATGGGAATCTGTGTTTCTTTTTGTTGCGTCATCTTGTTGTGTCAGCTCTCTGTGTGTGCGGTGCCATTCCTGGGCAGGCTGAACTTTCTTTCATGCTGGGCGGCTCTCCTTATGGGGCGTACTCCTTGCACATGGGGCTCCCCTACACGGGGGACATCCCTGCGTGGCAGGGCACTCCTTGCGTGCATCAGCACTGTGCATGAGCCAGCTCCGCACGGGTCAAGGAGGCCCGGGGTTTGAACCGTGGACCTCCCATGTGGTAGACGGACACCCTAACCACTGGGCCAAGTCTGCTGCCCTATTATTATAATTATACCATTAACTGTACCCATAGTTTACATTAGGGTACACTTTTTGTTTAACACATTTCTATGGGGTGCTTTTAAATTTTTATTCTGGTAACATATATACCACCTAAAATTTCCCATTTTGTCTACTTTTAGATACACAAGTCAGTGGTGTTAATTACATCTGCATTGTTGTGCATTATCACCATCCATTACCAAAACCACCATTATCACTATCCATTACCAAAACTTTTCCATCACACCAAACAAAACTCCAACCAGCTAAGCATTAACTCCCCATTCCTCTGGTAATATGTATTCTAGTTTCTGACTGTATGAATTTGCATTTCCTAATTATTCCATATAAGTGAGACCAAAGAATATTGGTTCTTCTTTTTCAAGATTGTTCTGGCTACTTGGGGACATTCACAATGCCATATGAATTTGAGGATCAGTTTTTCCATGTCTGCAAAACTTCTGGAATTTTGTCAGGGATTGCACAGAACCTGTAGATTCCTTTGGGAAGTATAGCCATCTTGATAGTAATAATCTTTTTTTTTTAAGATTTATTTTTATTTATTTCTCTCCCCTTCCCTCTCCCCACCCCCACTCTCCACTGTTGTCTGCTGTGTCCCTTTGTTGTGTATTCTTCTGTGTCCGCTTGCATTCTTGTCAGCCACACCAAGAATCTGTGTCTCTCTTTATTGCGTCATCTTGCTGCATCAGCTCTCCATGTGTGCGGTGCCACGCCTGGGCAGGCTGCACTTTTTTCGCGAGGTTACGGGGTGTACTCCTTGCATGTGAGGCTCCCCTATGCAGGGGACACTCCTGTGTGGCACAGCACTCCTTGCACACATCAGCACTGTGCTTGGGCCAACTCACCACATGAGTCAGGAGGCCCTGGGTTTGAACCCTGGACCTCCCATTTGGTAGGTGGAAGCTCTATCAGTTGAGCCAAATCTGCTTCCCTAGTATTAAATCTTAAAATCCATGAACATGGGCTGTCTTACCATTTATTTAGATCTTCATTAATTTCTATGTTTTGTGATTTTATGTACTAGTCTTACACTTCTTTTGTTAAATTTATTCTGAGGCATTTTAATCTTTTGGGTGCTATTGTAAATGGAATTGTTTTCTTAACTTCCTTTCTGGATTTTTCATTACTGGTATATAAAGACATCACTGAATTTTACATGTGATCACATACCCTGCAACTTGGCTCTATTTGTTCCTTAGCTCTAGGATTTCTTGTGGATTAACCAGGATTTTCTATAAATAGGATGTCATCAGCATTGAGAGACAGTTTTACTTCTTCCTTTCCAATCTGGAAGGCTTTTATTTCTTTTTCTTTCCTAATTACTCTGGCCAGAATTTCCAGTACAATATTGAATAGCAGTGTTGAAAGCTGGCATCCTTCTCTTGTCTTTGATCTTAGAGGGAAAGCTTTCAGTCCATCTTTATTGAGTATATTAGCTGTGGGGTTTTCATAAATGCCCTTTATCATGTTGAGGAAGTTGCCTTCTACTCCTAGTTTTTTAAGTGTTTTGTCACAAAAGAGTGTTGGATATTGTCAGAGTTTTTTCTAAGTCAACTGAGATGATCATGTGTGTTTCCCTTTCATTCTGTTATTGTGGTGTATTACATTGATTGATTTTCTCATGTTGTACCACTATTTCATTCCTGGGATAAGCTTCCTTGGTCATGGTACATAATCCTTTTCATACACTGTTAGATGTAGTTTGCCAGTATTTTGTTGAGGATTTTTTGCATTTATATTTATAAGGGGTATTGATTTCTGTGATATCTTTATCAGGGTTTGGTATGAAGGCAATGCTGGCTTCACTGAGTGAGTTAGGAAGTGTTCTCCTCTATTCTGTTTTTTGGAAGAAGTTTGAGAAGGACTGGTATCAGTTCTTCTTTGAATTTTTTGTAGACTTCACCAGAGAAACCATCTGGCTCTGGACATTTTTTATTGGGAGATTTTTTTATTATTACTGATTCACTCCTTTTACTTTTTATAGGTATTTAAAATTTCTATTTCTTCTCAAGTCAGTTTTGGTAATTTGTGTGTTACCTGAAATTCCATTTCATCTAGGTTATCTAATTTGTTAGTATACAATGATTCATAGTATTATCTCATAATCCTTTTTATTTCTCTAAGGTCAGTAGTAATGTCCCAATATTATATTTTTTATATGTTAACTCAATCATCCTAACAACACTGTAAGATAGGAACTATTACTATTCCTACTTTAGAAGTGAGGAAACTGAAGCTCAGGGGAGAAATCAACTGCCTTGCCTAGAGTCATACAGCAATTAAAGGGAAGACCTGGAATCTGAACCCAGCAACCCAGCAACCACTGTGGCCCTGCTTTTAATCCCCATACTACATTTTATAAGTTATACTTCTTGACTCCAAAATTGAATAATATGAACTCAGACATAGACTCAGATAGCAATGGCTGGAAAAAAGAACTAAGTGTTTTGGCTATATTTCTCCTCATCCCTTCCACCTCATTCCCTGCTCCCAATATTCAGCAATTAGATATTTCTTGCCCCCTTGAAAAATGTTGTCAATGTAAAAATGGGCAAATATACCCTAGAAAGCAAAGTAATGACTAAAGATAGGACTTGTATTATTTATTTGGATCACTTGGGCATGTCCTTGATATTGACTTCTTAGCTGGTGTTCTTGGTTTGGGGCATTTTGCTTGATTAAAAGGGAGGAGATGGACATTTGCTGAGCACTTACCATGTGTCTGGTGCTTCCACCTACATTACTCTGTTAATACCAAACACGATATCCACCAAATATCATTAAGGAATTCTATTCTTAGGGACAAAGAAACAGCCTTTTAAGTATCATGGTCAAGAAGCCTAGGACTGGTGGTCTCAGATGTGAATCAAAACCTCATGTAAATCTGAGGCTATTTCTACCACAGCCTGCTGGGAAGTAGATGCCCTATCCTTTAAAACCAGAAACATTCTTGGATTTTTCCCCCTCCGAACAGTGAGTCTTTACAGATTTACTGGTTGTTAAATGCTACTGACTCTAGCTAATTCCCAAATTAACTAGATTCCTTTTGGAGCTTGTAAAAAATGTGCTACACATTCAACTTCCGAATTTAGCCTGCAAGATGATGACCACAGCAGTCTGAATGGTGCGACTTTCTTTTTAGAACAATGCACGCCTAAAAGCCTCTTTTTAATGTCTACCTTCTTTTATGAGGACTACGTGAGCGAGGACACACCTAGGATACTGCATATTAATTTCAACACGGCTAATACCCAAAATGTCCCACCAATTTACTCTTCACTGACAATGTTAAAAGAAAATGATTTATGCAGATCAATCATCTCGCTCATCAAGTCCTACCCTGACAGCCAGCCTTCATCATTGCTATTTAAAAGGCACTGCTGACAGAAAAGACCGACTCTTTGATTAAGGGCCCTGTCTGGCTAACCTTTTATTTGAAGAATGATTGCCGCTGAGTGACAAATACTTTTCCATTCATTTCAAGGCAAAGATATTGACATTCAAATTCTTGATGGCTACACTGAGCAGATGCCACTGTTGGCAAGGGACTGAGAGCAACAGCAGGTACGGCCCGGCTCTGGGGGCACAGGGAAAAAGGACTAAAAATGAAACACACACACATGCTAGCTAAAGGTTCTCACCAAGTGAAAGCTACAGAGCTCTCAGCCAAATCCTTTCAATAGTTAACACTTTCAATAGTTATCAAAGAACATCTGCTTGTAGTTTTGCTCCAGTCCGCTTCTTAAAAGCGACCTTGCTTTACCTTGACCCTGCTTGGAAATTCACAGGCAGCAAGTACTCGAAGTAAAAAGGGGCACTGGAGGGTATGGTACCCAGCCCTAGGGTAAAACATCTTCTCCTCTCCATCCTGAACTGCATGATGTGGGGCAGACCTGGAGCTAAACGTACTGGCCTCTTTTCAGCCTCACATGATCTGAAGTGCCTGAAATACAAACTGGAAGAAGCAGCTGAAAAATCACCTCCAAAAATCCAAGAAGGGATCTTTTATTCTATCTGCTAAGGAGAAAGAGGGGGGGCGGGGGGATGCAAGAAATCAGGAAAGAAGGAGAAATGCATTGACAGAAACAGCCTGACCAAGAGTGACCAAAACAGAGCTATGAAAAAAGGCAATTTTTCTAAGCCATTTCAAATGAATTTAGGCCTTGAACAGCATCATGCATATATAAAGTACATATATCCTCACAGCAGGATTATTTTGCTTATTTTTGTGTCTTAAATTCAAAATATTACCTTAAAGGGAAGGGGGGAAATTATGGATTAAGGAAGACTATTTGTGCCAAGAGCCATCACAAAGCCCAAAGATTAATCATTTCCAGGAACAAAATGAAAATACCTCAGCGGGTCATCAATGATTCCTTTTAAATCTTGCCGAGATGCAATGTGTGGGTCTCACGTGCTTCACAAGGGAGAGGGAATCAAAAGAGCTGCAGCTCTGATCCTGAGACAAATCCCCCAGGGTGGGAGAGGAGCTACAGCAGCAACACAGCCCAAACTTTCTCCCTCGTGACTCCAGGGCCCAACAGGTAACTTCGACAACAGAGAGGAGGAAAGCAATCCAGCTCCAGCAGCAAGAAAACCTAGGGTTGAATCCAATCTCAGCTACTTATTAGGTGAGGGACTTGGAGGGAGTTACTTTGCTTTCCGATACTCTGTTATCCCACCTCTGAAATGGGGGCAGTCGTGACTAACTTGCTGATATCGGGGGAGATGAAAAGATGTAAGTTAAGTAGAATAGCTTTCCCTTACCTAGATGACTATTCCCTTTATTTCTTTCCCCTTTCTTGTTTTTGCTCATTTGTTTGCAAAGGAGAGGAGTCCATAAAGGGTTTGCAGGGGAAAAAAAATTGGTATATACAGTTATTAGGCTAAGTAATGACTCCTAATGCTGATACCTACTTACTAAGGTGACTGCACAAGCTTTGGAAAAGTCACAAATTGAACTCCAATTTCTTCACCTTCCCTCACAGTGTCACAATAAGAACAAGTAAGATAATGTTAATAGGAAAGCACTTTGTACATTTTAAATTGATACAGAAATTTTTGCTAAGTTACAGTTGTTCTCCACAAAAGGGCTACTCCAACCCATTTTGATCTTTTTCCTTATTTCTTTCTCCCATCTATAATTCTCACTGTGAATAATGAATAATAACCAATTAATTCGTCAATAACCAAAATGTCATCTCCATTCTTTAGAACTATCAGTATTTGCTTCTGCAGCTGTCTGAGGGAAATGCTGAGTAGAACTGATGTTTCTTCTATAACAAAAAAGTTATTGCAGGCTATTATGAGCCAAGCATTGGGACAAGGAGGTGACTGAAAAATGCAAAATACAGTCAAGTGGCACAAACAGACAAATAAAGAAATGCTGTCACTATTGCTGCACTAAAGCATTCAGTACAAAGGACCGTGAGGACGCAAAAACGGGCGTCGCTGACTGGGGGAGCAGGAGAGCTCATTGTGACCCTGTCTGTCATGACTGGTCTCAAAGGTCTCGCCAGGAGGACAAAGAAGAACAGGTCCTTTCAAGGAGATAGAATGCTGGATACCTGGAGGCCCAAGAGAGGATCTTGAAGTTCAAGATGCACTGTGGATCCAAGAGTTCCTCCATTAGGCAATGGAGAGGTTGAGCCTGAAAATGCTGTGATACCATGTATGTTTGAGAAGCATCACCCCAATGAAAGGCTGGACACAAACATTCACTGGGCCCCCACTCTGTGCTAGAAGCTGGGACATGGATGCTCCATCCTGATGTTCCCTTTGGAAGGGCAGCTTGGTGCACTCATTCTCAAGCACTGCCCATGGAGAGAGGTCCCATGGGCCCCTGTGACCCTCCTGAGCCTCTCCTTCATGTCTAATGTGCCAGTGTGGACTTTTGCTTTTTCTACTCCACTCTACTGAGAGTCCATTTCTATGGACTCTTGTGCCAACTATGCGTCAGAGCTGTTTATGCTTTCAGAGCTGTTTCCCCCAGCTTTCTGGGGGATGTTAACCTCCTGCGGTCCTGCTTTCACCCGCAGTGATCAAGCTGAGGGCCTGACAGCTCTTGAAACCATCTCTGAAAAAGTGGGCAGATCGCTCATTCAAGCCTCTTTCCCTTGCGTCACACACAGTACCCCTAGTATGAGGGTGGCAGAGATACTATGTTGTCACCAAATCCTATGTCCCTGTTCCCTTGCTGGGTGCACTAGAAAAGAATATTTCCCAGCTTCCCTTACAGTTATCTTGGGTTCTGGTCACTGTAGGAATATTGGGATATATGCTTCTCCCTGGCGTGTCCCTCAAAAACACCCCAGCATCATCCTCCCATGCAACCTTGGAGTCCTCATGATGTAGCTGGTATAGCAACAAGATGGCAGCAATTTCGTTACCTCTGAGAACAATGTGAAGCAGAGCTTCAAGGCCAACCTTCACTGGACATGTAATGGAAGTAAGAAATGGACCGTTATGGTGTTAAGCCGCTGGGATTTTAGGGTTAATGTGTCATGACAGCAGAGGCCGGCCTGGCCTGGCTACTCTACCAAGATTCTTTCCCTAGCTCTGCAATTCAGACACTGTTTATGGACTCAGCGCTAACATGCAGTGTTTTCATTTGGGTTTAATTTTTGCTCAAAAGCTCTTTTAGGTTGCTCTTGCTAAATGTCACAGGAATTTCTCCCAGAGCTTTGCTTGGCATGGATATGTCTGTTTGGGAGGTTTCTTGTTTTCCCTGGGTAGTGTAATTAGGCTGTTTTCTTGACTGGTCCCAGAGGAGAATGTGGTGGCTAAGGCTAGTTAGCTCTTGCTTTTACTGGGCGTTGGGGGAGAGGAAGGTGTTGAATGTTAATGTTTTCCAGCTAAATTCATCCAAAAATGTACTAAGAAAACAGTAGCTAGTGTCCCTTTCTTAAAGAGCACATGGTTTAGGAATCAGGCTGACCTGGGTTAAAATTTCACAGTTCTGTAAACCCTATAGCTATGATACATGTAAACTTGACCATCACAGAGCCCCAGTTCTCTCACTGTTAAAAGAAAAAGAGAAAAAAAAGTTAAGCCACCTTTTCTGTAGGATGGCTGTAAGGGTTGAATGATACTAGATATATGTTTAGTTCAGTGCTCTGATCATACTAGTTATCAGATAAATGTGAACTTTCTTTGTTCCTATGGACAGACTAATTTATTTTCACTTAGATCTTCTTCCCTCCCAAGGAAAGGGGATGGCTATGGTGGGGTAAACCCACAGTCTTCACCTCTTGTCTCAACTCTCCCCAAGGCAGAAAAGCATTTTTCCAAGTTCATCCTTTTGGCTACTACTAGTCTTTTCCTTAGAGATGGCTCCAAGACTGGGTAGACTGTTTAATCTCTTCGACCAGATGGATTTTGCTCTTAAATATTTCAAGAAAGTTCATTTTGATGTTGCAATTAGAATGCAAGCTCTCTGAAGATACTATGTTTTACCTGACTTCTCCAAACCCCATCGTGGGCAGCACAATACCAAAGTCACTACAAATGCCTGCACCTTACCCACTGATTGGATGACAGAAAAAACAGAGGATGAAAAGTACCCATGACTAAGACAAAAACTGCCCTCCAATAACAGAATAATGAGCAAGTATTTAAAGTTAGCTAGTATACTCACACAGCAGAGGGGAAGTAGCAGAAAGTGAACCACTTACAAAATAGACCAATAAGATCCAGGATTCATCTCAACTCTGGAGATATGGTAGATGTCTCCACCAGTAAATGACAGTTGGATGAGCAGAACTTACTCCTGTAGTTGTGTGAACTTGTTACATGTAAATTATATGTTATATATGGTATGGTATGTATTATACTAGTATGATTATATATAAATATGCAATACCTATTTATAGCACCTGTGCTTACGCAGTATTGCCCTGTTTGACCTACATATTAACTCATTTAGCCTTCACAACTGCACAATGTGGGTGCTATTGTTATCCCCCATCTTACACTAATGAAACTAGTGTAAGAGGTGAAATACTTGCTTCAAATCATAGAACTAGTAAGTAGCAAAGCCAGGATTCAGAGCCTGCAGCCTGGTCCCAGGGTACAGTTAGGGCAAGGGGTTGGTCATGTGAGCACCCAGTCAGGATGATACCTGGCAGAGGAGGCTTATAAACCTAAACAGATTGTCCCAGACTGTCCTTCAACAAAAGAAATTTGTTGTGGGAGCAGGGACTGAACTGGAAGCCACACTGCAACAGGACAGACATTTATAAGAAAAGAGCTGGTAAAAATACATCTTAATGCTAACAGGAGACAGACAAAAGCAAGTCCCTAAATGAACACCTTCAGTGTGAGACACCGCTAGCCCAAGATTACAGCCCTGAAAAGCAGCTGCACATGGCAGCCTGGGAACACATAGCGCTGATAGATTGAAGTCAAAGGAAGTGGAAGAAGCGAAGGAGAAGTTCAAGTAAATATTGTTGGGTCCACTTTGAGTTTTGCGTCTTTAATACACAAAATGCTAGGGCAAGAGACCGCCAGCTTTTCCACTGGCCCTCCAAAGCTCGGCAGCCCCCTAACCCATGCTCGTTTACCAATACTGAAAAAGTCATTTCGGTCTCCTCTGACCCTGGTCCTGCTCCTCTAAACAGAAAGAGTAAACCTGGGTTTCCCCACTCAAGGATGTCATCAAAAGCAGAAAGGAGCTGGCACTCCTAACAGGCTCTGCAGCTCTCTCGGGCAACGTCCCCTCCTTTCTCCTTACACGTATAGGAATGAGTAATATTTGACTGTTGATTCTTTCATCTCTGCAGCTTTGAAAACCTCAAACGTCATAGCAGATCGACAACAAAGAGCAGGGACTTCCAAGGTTGACAGCACGGCCATAATTAAAGACAACCGACAATGAGCTGCCACGTTAAACAATGACACATTGTAGCTGCTCCAAAACCAACTGTTTACCTTTCAGAATGGAAAGGTTTAAACAGGTATGGTTTAAATTGTTTTCATAAAAGACAGGCAAACAGTAGATAGGCGCTTTTCTCCTAGACAGGGCGTACTGTAGAGCACACTATTCCTTTGCTTGGAGTGTCCAGTTGATTTACTCAAGGGAGATCATCTCTGGTAGCTGACAAGGACATGAATCCAGAAATAGCAGTGCAAATACTGCAGGGACACAACTAAAGACAGAATGGGAAACAATCCCCAAATTTCCACCTTGTTACTTCTGCTCCTTGGACTTCAATTTCCCCATTTGTAAAATAAGGGACTGCTTTGGTGTTTTTCAAACTTATGTGGAGAGTCAGAACCATTTCTTCAAGTGAAGTTAAGAGACAAAACAGGAAAACTCAGTGCACGGTTGGGGGGAGGGGGCCTAGCACAGAGCAGGGTCCCTCCTGCCCCTCTATACTCCCAAAAGATTTCTAGAACTTGGAGAATCACTAGACTAAATCATCTCTGTGCATTCTTCCAGAACCAAAGTTCTATGATTCTCAAGGGAAAACAGAATTGAAGACACTAGAAAATAAATATTCCATCTTTGGTTTTTTTCACACTGTTCAGCAGTGAATGAACATGGTTCTGAGTTGATGACTCACAAAGGAAGTTTTCAATAGCTTCTCTGCTTCTCTAGTTTGGGGTGGGGCCACCTTTATCAAGTAGCAAAGAGAATGAGGCAGACATTTCAACAAATCCTAAAAGTCTTCTGGTTTGCCAGCTGAACTCCTCTGTTAGATATACCTAACCAGCTCAGCATCCCATTCCCAGACCAGTCTGAGGCAAGCAGAAGGAATGCATTCTTCACACTTTTCTTCAGGCTTGGAATCCTGTGCCACCCTGAGGTCTATCTTCACAATTTTTCCAATTCTGCCTGTATGCTGGAGACTTCTGGAGATTTCTGGAGCTCCTGAAATGTGCATCCATTCAAAGATCTTCAGGAGCTCTTGTCTGCCTTGAGTGATGTCACAAGATTTGAGGTAGAGAAATGAGGACTGCTCTGGTGGTCTCCAAGAGACCCCTTCAGAGTAGCTCAAGCAGAGACTCCTCAGTGGGATTTAGGAAGTTTTTCCCTACTCACTCGCTGCTTATCACTCCATGCGTACAACTCTTAGATGGCAGGAGGATGAAAAGACCAGGCTCACACTGCCTGTACTCGAGGTCCCACATGGAGCATCAGGACTCGTGTGTCAGCCACTGGAGGAACGTTCCAACACCTGAGGACACAGCACCATTAGAGCAGGTGCAAAGGGTGGCTGCTCTTTTCCTTGCATCAGACTGAAGCCTAAAACATAATAAATATTTTATATGTAGAATAAAATGTTCACCAATAGAAAACTTCAGGTGTTTGGGACAAGCAAGGAACAGCAAAGGCTAAATCTGATCTCTGTTTACTAAAGTTTTAAAAATACAGAATACCCTTGACTAGACAGACCTAATCTCATCACAAGGCTCCTCCCAACAGGGACCTACAATCCCCAAAAAGAAGATACAGACACAAAGAGGTTCATGTCTATGAAGGGAAAGTTGAAGTCCAACTAGCCCAAAATGAAGAGGCCAGAGCCACAAGAAGGTAGAAAAAGCCCACCAGGTCTTGACTGGGGCCAAGCCACTGGGATCTTCCCACACCCTCCACAGAGCTGAAGTCTTTTCTGAGGGCCCCTGTTTCCTCCCAGCCCAGAGAGCTCCATTTTGAAAACAATGATCCTTTGTGCAGAGCTTTCATCCCTGCTTAAGTTTAAAAAAAAAAATCCAAGAGCCAATATGTCTGGGCTGGAGAAAGCTTCCCTCAAGAATTTGGAAAGGCTGCCTTGGGAGGTTTGTACTTCATGATAATAGTTCCTCCTTTAACTTGTCAGGTTGTCTTGCTGTTTTCAGAATGAAACCAGATATAAAGGAAGGGGTGAGGGGAGAAAGTGCTTGAGATAGGCTACTGATCACCGGTTTATTTTTCAAAAATCCACACAGTTTTCCAAGAATTTACATTATGGTAATACATTTTGTTATAAATGTACTATATCCTTCTGCTTGTCTATAAAACAGTCTGTTCCTCATCTTTCTAAACTTGGCCTGGATACAGAACTTGAGCATGAAATACCTAACAATATGTCATATGCACCAGATACATGACAGCTATTTCTAAGATACATAATATTATTAATTGTTTTTGAAAGTAATTGAACTGTTATGAATCCAAAGAGGAGAAAAATGACACTTAGCCATCAACAGTTCTTGAAACATTATGTACACAAAAGAAGAAATACTAACAAGTCCAACAGTACTCATGATTTCAAAATTATACCCTTTGAAGCCAAAATGACATTAAGAGAAACAGAAAGGATGTAAGAACTTAAAAAAAAAAAAATGTAACACTTGAAAATATGAAACTTACCTTCTGATAAAAATTAAGTGTGAACTAAATTATTTTTATGTTTGGAGAACTGTCAAGCAATGTGCTGCCTCAAACCATTTGACAAGCTATGGCTGGACTGTGTGGAGGGGATATGCAAGATACAAAGCTGAGCACACGAGCAAGTAGATGTATTCCAATTTACTTCCATATACTTAGAATTTACTGAGCACCTACTATGAACCCTTACTATGCTCTGTGTTATAGAGGATTAAAAGAAGATGCTTTCTAAGCCCTGAAAGAGCATACGAACTCATCTAGGAGAAAAAAAAGACTCCCACAAAACTTTAGAATAATGAAACAAAACTATCTTTAATTAAATGCCTAAATACAAGTCCAGCTAAGTATGTGCTGTGAGGGGTTAGAGCAGGAAGAACTCGATGGCGGGCATGGTAGTGGAGGAGGCTTCATCTAAGAGTTAGAATTTTAGCAGCATCTTGCAAACTGGCTCGTATTTAGAAAGACAAAAAGAAGACGAGAGGGTATTTACAGGAGTGGAGACAGCTCAAACAACCGCCCAAAGCCTGAGACAAATATAACTTCTTGGGGGTGGGTGAACTGGTCTGAGTGGTCTGGCCAATGGCCCTGAAACCTCAGGTAACCCACAACTCAAGGCCATGGGAGACATTCATCTGACTCCTTCCTGGGTGTCTCCCATGGCCTGCTTCGTGGGCTTCATTAGTACTCGAGTCAGAGACTTCCTTCTCTGAAGCTCTGAGGACTGTACTTATTTAAGAACCCATCAAATTGACCAGAACTGGATGTGGTCATTTTCTTTACCTATTTAACATGGTCTAATCTTTCTAGTGCATCCTCTCTAGATCAGTGGTTTCTAGGCAGGGGCGCATCTGCCCCCCAGGGGACATCTGGCGATGTCTGAAGATATCTGGTTGTCACAAAGTGGGGGAGGGAGGAGCCACTGGCATCCAGCTGGTTGAAGGCAGGGATGCTACTAAATGCCCTACAGCGCACAGGCCGGCCCCCCACAGCAGACTTGTTCAGTACAAAATGTCAGTAGTTCAGAGGCTGAGATGAAATGAATATAAAAATGGAGAACTTTCCTTTTCTTTTCCGATTTTCCTTAAACTTGACCCAGTTCCATCCACTTCCAGGAGGTTCAGCCCTAATTTCAAGGTGTTCCTAAGGAAAGTTACCTCAATGGATCCTAACGCCGCCTCCCCCAATACCACAACAAGAGAGAGAGGGCACTCTAGGACACTTGGTCTATGGAATGTGGTGGCCTATCCAGCAAATGATACACTCATACCTAAACCCAACTAGAAATGAGAGGATATTGAAAGCCAGGACATTCTGTACCTTTTATGTCCTTCCAAAACTAGATAGTCATTAGGTTGGGCACTTTCCGTTTCGAGCTTAGGTACAGAAACAAAAGTCATCACAACTTGAAAAGATTTACTCATGAACTGACCATTTATAAAACTGACCCCCAAACATCCATTCCAAGCAGTATCCATTGCTGATGATTGTACAAACAGCTTATGCCTGTCAGACTCAAGGAGATGGTCAAATGTTGCATAAATCCCCTGTGCAAACCAACTACAAAATGAATCAAACTTTTGCAAAAGATGTGGAATTTCATGAGGTCAAATGAAGTGGTGTTGGAAAAATGCCCAAATTGCACTCAAAGCCATTGATATGGTGCCATGAGACCAATTATCACTTGAAAAAAAAATCAAGAGGATGGCAAAATAGGAATTTTATAAGAGATTGGTTTAAATATCAAAGGATTAAGAAAGCCTTTTATAAAATTTATAAAGTCCTAATTTTGCAAAAGCAAACAACTTGTATGATTGTATTATAAAAGCAAACATGAAGTAAAAGATACATTGGGCCAGCATATAATTTTGTCAGAAAAATTATGGGAAAAACTTCAATTAAATTTTTTTGTTCTAAGTATTAGATCACAGTTGCAATTACAACTGAAAATGCTTTTGATACAAAATATTTTGCTTTCCGTTTAAGTTGACAAGATTTCAGTAGTCCTTTTCCAAAATTATTTACCTTCATACAATCGGCTTCTTCCTTAAAGTCCTGACTATCTGAAGCAAAAATCAAGTTACAAGACAGGCAGAATTTCTTTTCCCAGACTCACCACATTGCCAAACTTTCCTTTCCCACACCTGTATCACATCCTTCTTCACAAAATGCCTAACAACCTTCTCCATATCTGCCTGAAAATCACAACTGACTTGCAAAAAATGAGGAAGAGAGGGTGAGAAGAAAGTCTGAAAGCAGAAGTAAAAGACCCTCCAAAATCCAAACCCAAACCTAAACCCCATTGCTCTTAGAATAAAATTCAAACTCCTACCCACAGCCTGCCAGATCCTACCTAAGCTGGCTCCTGCCAGTCTCTTCGACTCTACGGTAAGTCTCCTGACTCCTCTTTAACCAGCCACACAGGTCTCCTCTCTGATCCTCAAATTTTCCAAGCCTCCACCCTCCTTGTGGCTTCTTCACACACTGGCCCTTCTATCTAGAACGTTATTCCTCAGTCATTTCCATTCTGAACTGCAAGTCTCAACACAAATGCCCCCTCTTTTCTTATCACTGTATTTATCAGTACTCTACATGTACACAGTAGGTGTTGAAACTATTTGTTAAATGGATGGATAAATGAATGACTACATGGATGGATGGATGATAGATAGATGATGGATGGATAGAGGGACAGAGTTAATTTTTGTAGAAGAGTCAGCCAATATCTGCTGTCAATAGTCATTATCCCCTATGGCCATTTTCCAAGCAATTGTTTCTTTCCCTTGGATGATTTGAGACTGAATCTGTGAATCCAGAGCTAGGCAGGGAAGAGCCTGATTAAGGTCACTGCAACGATCCCCAAGGATGTTCGCCATCATCCATTTTCTCATGCTTTGCGTCAAGCCTTGTTTCCAGTCTCTCTGGTGGCAAAGCTTCTATTACCTCCCCATGGGTACCCCATCCACGCACTCTCCCCATTGTGAAATTTGTTCTGATTTTCCCACCTAAATTCCTCTCTGCTTAACTTCACACCATTACTCACAGCTATCTCCCTCTGGACTACAGCAAACAATGACTCTGTGGAATTCCCTTTCTCCTCCTGGATTCCCACAACTTCCCAATTCCGCACATCCTTGATAAATAGCATGGCAGGAGACCCACTCAAGAAGAGCTCACACAAATTCCCTGAATTAGAACTAGGTAACCACCAACCTCACCTCATCCACCCACCTCTCTCTCGTCCATCATCCCTTGCTTGCTCCTTGCACACAGCCTTCACAAAGCCAATCTGGTTTTATTTTTCCATTACACTATTCTTTCAGAGTAAGGTCCAATGCTTAAATATACCCAGAAAGCTTCTGGAGAGCCACAGAGCAAACTGTTAATACTAGTAACTTCCAAGAAAGGAATGGTTGTGGGGAAGATGACTTACTTTTTGTTGATACCTTTTTGTACTGTTTTCACTTTGAACCACGTGCATATACTACTTTTTTAGACTGAAATTTCTTAAACTAAGATTTTCAAAGCATAGCTCTAATCAAGTGGCTACATAAGACAAAGGACAGGATAGGAAAGAAGCTGCAATACCTTATATGAGCAACTGTAAAAATAAATTTCAATGTCACAAATATAGGGTGACAGATATTCTATAAAAAAGTTAAAGGGGAGAAAATGAACGAAATAAAAAAATAAAGATAGCACTAACCCTCCCCCATTACTTATAATAATAATGGACCAAAATAAGTATACAGGTTTACATTCAAGGATACAGAACAGACATCTTAACAAAACAGAATTATGACTATCACAGCAGTTTATGGGAAAAAAATTGTTAGCTTTATTACTACAAAAGTAGTTTGAATAGGAGCCTTCCAGCTGTTAAATCTGATCATCGGAACACTGCCAATTTTCTCTGCCACACAGCTTTTTTGTGTGGTGGGAACTTGTTGCAATTAAGGGATTTGCTCACTTCTTAATAATTCTCAGATTTGGAAGGTTTCTTCTTGTAAGCAAGAATCCTAAGTGATGGTATCACACTCAGCTCCTTTTATATAAATTTATAATTTGCTAGAAGTGGCAAAGACTGCCACAGATGAGGATGGTGATTTTGTGCGTCTCCAGTAACTGTATTCAAAGTTAAACTTCCCCAATCTGACAGCACGAAGCCTGAAGCAAACCTCTGATTGCAATTTCTGCAATCAAAACGCTCTGTCAAACCCCACGTGTTTCAAAGGACATGTACACTTTGCCCATCCCTGATGGGTTCCAGCTTCCATTAAGTCTCCCTGGAGTAAGAATTCTTTCAACACTGATATCTCAATTCTGAATTGCAGGTACTGGCCTATTCAAGAAGGGCTAGGTGTTTGAAATAGAGGGATGTCCAATCAGACCAGTTATATTGACTAATTTTTAAAAATACCCTCTAAACTAAAGCATTTTTAGTATCCAACTCAATGATGCAAACATATTTCTTCCAGTCCTCTCTTTCATCCTCATGCACACACACACACAAATCATATTGTACTATATAACACAAGTGCATTTTATACCATAGAATCCCAAAGTGCTACCTGGCTATCAGGGTCAAGTACCCTACACGACATAATGGTGGCCTTTTCCAGGTTGAGCCAAGTTAATTAAATATAAGAGGCTGGGGCTGAGGGACCACATTCAGAAAAAAGGAATAAAATTTAGAGAAATGTCTATGTGCCTGACTCTAGCTGGAGGCTCTGAAAATGGAGGGGGAACAGAAATGGAAAATATGAGCATGGTGTAAGGGATGAAAGACTTTACAAAGATCTGGGATATTTACATTCAAATCCCAGCTTCAGCATTTACTAGTTGAGTGCCTTTCCTTAAGTAAATCACAACCTGATAGCCAGTTCCCTTACCTGTAAACTGTGGTTATCATTAATCCAGCTTATGGACAAGGTTCTTAAGGGAATAAAATGAAGATAATGCAAAGCAGAGAAATTACCAAGGATATCTGTACAATAATGTGTCCCTTCTCTGTGCCTCAGAAACCACCTATAAAGTACATCAATGAGGGGAAAACAGGCTGCCCAATAATGACACGGATCCAACGTTTGGGAGCAGTGAGACCAGCGCCAGGGCCATTAGGAAGTGTTTTACAATCCTGTGGCTGCTGTAACAAATTACCATTCTGTTGGTGAAATACAAAAGAGATTTTGTCTTTCACAGTTCTGGAGACCAGAAGCCCAAAAGCAGAATCACTGAGCTACAGTCTAGATATCAACAGAGCTAGGCTCCCTCTGGGGCCTCTAGCAGAGCACATTCCCTGCTTCTTCCAGCTCTGGTGGCTGCCAGCATTCCGTGGCTTGTAGCCACATTGCTCTAATCTTTAAAGTCAGCATCCTTAAATCTCTCCATACTCCATCTTCACATTCCCTTCTTTTCTGTGTGCAGGTCAAACCTCCCTCTGCCTCTTTCTTATAAGGACACTTGTGATTGCATTTAGGGTCTACCCAGATAATTCAGGATAATCTCCCCATCTCAGGATACTTAACTGAATTACATCTGCAAAGGCTTTGCCATGTAAGGTCACATTTTCAGGTTCCATGGATTAAGAAGTGAGATCTTTGGAGGAAGAGCATTTTTCAGCTTAGCACAGGTACCAGAGCACACAAAAAAGTTGTCTGTAATCAAACAACTTTTTAGGAATTCACATTATTCCTTGTAGTGGAAATCACATTAAGATTTTGGCTTAACTTATATTGGGGTGTGAATGAATGATATCAGACTTCCTGACAGCATCAAGTCATTAAATGGATAAGGATTTTGCCTGAGGAAAGGGGAACGGAGAAGGACACCCTAGCACGGAGATGAGAGTAGAGAAGCTTTCAAATCCCAGAGATGGGCTCAACAGGATAGAGAAGCAGGAAAACTTCCCTCACAGTTCCCACCTGAGCGGAGAGCCAAGAGCAGTCCATGTGTCAGGGGAGTGGGAAACAAGATACTCTGTCTACCAAAAGTCATTGTGCAAGTTCATTCATTCACTTTTAAAACAAATGTTTATTGAGTTTGTATTATGTGCCAGGTGCTGTCCAGGGTACTGAGAATAGAGCAGCAAACCAAAGAGGTAAGACTGCTTCCTCTCATGAAACTCACATCCTAGTGGGTTGTTTTAAATCAACTCACCAGAACAACTGTTTATAGAGGGCCTACTATGTGCCAGATGTTTTGGTAAACAAGATCACAGACTGCACAGATCCTGCTTGGCAAAAGTAAGTTGGTGATAGCTCCAAGAAAGCAGCCTATATCCTCTGAGGTTAACACCCAGCCCTCCAAATAACCTGTCCCACTGAAAGTCAGTGTGAAAGCCAGAGCACTTAGGGGAGTACCCCCCTGTAGGTCATGTCTCAGGACGTGGTATCACACCTGGAGCCACCATTCTTCACTGGATCCTTACCATTGCAGGACTCCACCAGAGTCCTTACAGAAGAGATTCTGAAAGTAGATCCTATCTAGCAGGGCTCCACACTGCACGCTTCCCACAGGAGGGCCACATGATTAAGTGGCATTCAATCTTCTCTGCCAGGTGATGTCAGAGCAGCTGCATCACAACCCAGAGTGGGCACCCCAGTGGCTAGATGGGAAGCAATTCTAAGGGAGCCAAGATGGGGATGTGGGGGCAGAAGAAAAGCAGGGAAGGCAGCTCTTTTTCATTCTGCAGGCGAGCTTCTCTGGGTCCCATAAATTCCTCTGCCCTGTATATTTCACTCAGCTGTCTAAATGAGGTTTGCTCATATAGCCACCACTGTGCAGAATCAATCATGCCCTTCTGCACAGAATGTTAATTGCGGGCCCCTCAAAAGAATAGAAGTGCAGCATGCTGCAGAGGCCTTAGAAAAAAAATTCAAAACCATTTTTTGGAACTCACAATACTTTTTAAACTGCCGTGTGAAGTAAATAGTCAAAAACGCAGGCCCGATCCAGCTGCAATCCAGGTGCCT
This sequence comes from Dasypus novemcinctus, assembly GCF_030445035.2. Taxonomy (NCBI): domain Eukaryota; kingdom Metazoa; phylum Chordata; class Mammalia; order Cingulata; family Dasypodidae; genus Dasypus; species Dasypus novemcinctus. The sequence goes on along the minus strand of NC_080678.1, from coordinate 84,844,388 downwards.
TTTTCAAGGCTAGAGAAAGAAATGTTAAGAAACCTCTCCACACTTTCATCAATTGTTCCATGCAACACTTCCAGAGCCAGCTGCTGAGCTGCCCAAATAAAGGAACCCTGAGCATTCCCAATAACTAGTGTCCCCGGTCAACTCCACACAAAACAGCCTATTCAAATTAACCTAGGCTGCAAATCCCCATTTGAATGTGGCAAGGGTTGGCTTGACTCAGAGGAAGGAAAAGAAAAGAGAAACAGCTAACAAAAGGTCTCCTCCTCCCCGCTCCTGCTTATACCCCAAAGCGGTAAATACAGGAGTTTGGCTATTATGAAAGTAAAATTAAATAGGTGAGGGGCAGCTGAAAAAGTCCTCATTAAGTCACCAACTAAGTGCCCAGGACCCTAAACGCCATGTCTGTTCCAGGTCATCTATTTTTTTTTTTTAATTCTAGAGACATCGTATTATTAAACCTTAAGGAGGGCAGAGATGCTTTAAGGAACACACACACACACACACACACACACACACACGTCTCTTTGCAGGGAGGGCAAAGAGCTGACTCCACAGCCAGAGCCTTCAAGGAGCCCATTGTTTCCTAAAGGACTGGATGGACACAGTGACAATCAGATTGCCTTCCACCACCAATTTTGGGAACATGTGAAAAATACGGTATGCTGCTTGCTGGTATGTGGTCCGAGATGACTCATAAATCTTCCTTTATCTCCTTCGTGGTGTTAGCAGAAAAGGATGAGTTGCTTTTTTCCATCTCATTCTCCCGTCTATCTGTCTGTTAGCCGTGCCCTTGAGCAAAGATTACTGATGCCCTGCCTTTGATATATGACACATCACCCACAGCAGCTTTTCATCAAGTGAATTAACCTGGAAAAAATGCAAACCCACCTGCCAGTTGCTTCCAAACTTTGCACAATTCCTTTGTGTACTTCCTCTCTAACGCACTTCATGCAGGCGGGGAGCAAGGGCAAGCCAGAAAAATATAGAAAATTAAGAGAAGCTAAACTGGGGGCTCTGTGAAATAACTCACTCGCCGGAATAGGCTGCTTTTGCATAAAGGCTTTCAGAAGGAGTAGAAATGAAAAACCCCAGCTCAGGGACAGTGTAGATAGAATGCTTTGCACCTGAGCTGGAAAATGCCATTTTCCCCCAGTCATTTACTCTGTGTGGCTGGAATAATGACAAGAGCCGTGGCAGCCGTTGATGACATAGTTACAGAAACTATATGGTGGTTCCCAATCAAGAATCCAGACAAGATGAGGAGGAGCCCAGGACAAGAAAGAGGGGACAGATAGGAGAAGAGAGGGGAAAAGTGAGAAGCTACGTCAGGGAGGAGGGAAAACTAGAGGTTCAAGGGAAGGGTAAAGCAAACCTGAGAACAACCTGGGGCAGCAAGTTTGGTGCCTTCAAGGAACTCCTAGGCTAAGTGTTCAAACAGAAGGCGCTTTGGAAAACATCAGTTAGCATCCCTGCATTGTTTAGCTGTAGAGAGTTGGACAAGAAAATCACAACATATGAGAGGGCCGGTGACCCATCCCAGGTCATATGGCTAAACACCACGGGGGATAGTGCTAGAAACCAAGTTCCCCAATTCCTGGGCTCGAGCCAATACAACACACTACCTGCCAGCCTGGCTTAGACCCAGACAAACGTGTGTTCTGACCTGAAATCAGAGAGAACTCATAGCATGAGGGGAAACAAACAAGAAAGAGATCTACAGGGGAACAAAGCTAGACACTGTGTCTCATTTACCCAAGTAGTAAACTGTTTCCCGCGATACGATCCTTGATTCTGATAATCAAGTTGTTATTCTTTTCAAGGTGACACGTCGACTGTGATTCCTTGAAGGCCTGTGATGACAGAGATCATCCTGGAATATGTTTTTTAAAACCTAAAATCCGAAGAACCCAAACTATCAATCATAATTTTGTGCCCATATTCTCAGGTTTAGGGAAACTGCAAAGACTGTGCTTTTTAATGGGTATTATAAAAATATTTTGTAGGATAGTTCTGGGCTGGAATATACATGCAAGCCCATCTCCTACACCTACATTTACATTTCTCACCAACACAGATAGATTTTCTGAAATCTTTCATTGCCAAGGGAAGATTAAATTTTGTTATTCACTATCCTTCCTAAGGAGACAAAGGATTTTGGAAAGTTGAAATGGAAGTGGTACCTTGTAACACCGGATAGTAAGAAAATTAAATTATCCAAAGCACCCTTTTCCCTGAGCATTCTAGCTAAATCTGAAAATAGAAAGGAAGAAGGCATAATGTATGCACACCCATTTACTGATTAAAATAGGTCTCAAATCCCTTGGGGAGTCAGTTTCTTTGCTGGTAAGAAAAAAAAAATTGAAGCTTCCCTTCTTCCTGGTCAAACTAACAGTTATCCACAAAATGGTGATGGCCCCCACCCCATCCCTGGCAAAGAGAATGGTACAAAGGGGGTGAACGGCTTACATAGTAATTTCTGAAAAAATCTGATTATGATTGAGACCATATATAGTTATCAGTAAAATAATATATATTTATTGGGGGGAAAATCTGATTATGATTGAGACCATATATAGTTATCAGTAAAATAATATATATTTATTGGGGGGAAGCAGACTTGGCCCAATGGTTACGGCGTCCGTCTACCACATGGGAGATCTGTGGTTCAAACCCCAGGCCTCCTTGACCCGTATGCAGCTGGTACATGCGCAGTGCTGATGCACGCAGGGAATGCCGTGCCACGCAGGGGTGTCCCCCACGTAGGGGATCCCCACGCGCAAGGAGTGCGCCCCATAAGGAGAGCCGCCCAGTGCGAAAGAAAGTGCAGTCTGCTCAGGAATGGCACAGCACACATGGAGAGCTGACACACAAAATGACGCAACAAAAAGAAACACAGATTCCCATGCTACTGACAACAACAGAAGCGGAAAAAGAAGATGACACAGCAAATAGACACAGAGAACAGACAACCGGGGTGGGGCTGGGGGGGGGGGGAGAGAAAGAAATAAATAAATCTTTTAAAAAATATATTTATTGGGGGTTTACTATGTGCTAGGTACTTTAAAAACTTGATCTGCATTATAAAACCAAACGTACCCAACACTTATATAAAGTAGGTACTCTTATTAGCCCCATTTTACAGATGAGAAAACTGTGGCTTGGAGAAGTCAAGTACCTGTCCAAGGATATGCAGCTGGTAGATGGTGGAGCCAAGGTTTAAAGCCAGGCCATCTTTCTCCAAAGCCCATAGCATCTCACAAGGTGAACACGACCCAGGTTCTGGGGTCAACACCCTGCTCAAGTGCCCAGGCACTGCAGATATTCATTTTAGGAAAAAATAAAGCATGATTCTGAAACCTAGACCAATGCCAAAAGTAATGGTGTTTACGCCTCCAGGTTACTGCATTGCCTTGCTCAACTGCCTCTCTCTGTTTGGGAGATAAAATCTTGAGATCCTACAAGATGCTATGCCCAAAAAACCCCAGGGAATTAATTTAGCTCTCTTTTTAGGCAACATTCTCCTAAACCATCTCACTGATGGTCTGAAGTCTTTGTCTGCCCCCCTTATCCTTCTATATCCACTGCATCAAAAAAAATTCCTTTAAGCTATACCCTTGTCAAGATTTCAATTTTAACTAAGGGGACTGGGCAGAGGAGAGTGGTAGTGGTGATGGAAGGCCTTGCTTCCACCATCATTTTAATATCGATACCTCTTTTAGTTCATTAATTCATCAAGACAGTATTTTTCAACGCATTGAATTCAAGTTCAAAAAAGAATGAGCCAACACGGTCAAAGGCACGTGACCAAAATCCATAGTGGGCTTCCCCACCCACCCTTTCCAGCCACTTTCAAGCCCATCGCGGGGTCCGGGCATCCATTACCCGCAGGCCTGTCTTCAGAAGACAGAGCTTCAGCTTGACTTGGGAAAGGGCTTCTCATTACTTAAGTGCATTCTGACTTGGACTATACTAAGGGGGCTCCAAATTTTAACTATCGATGGCTTTCAATAGCAATTTATATTTCTAACCTCTCAGGACTCCCAAATCACTAAATGCTCACCTGTGGTGAAGAAAGCCACAAGGGGGATTTGGTTTTAAAAACGGAAAGCAGTGATAATATATATGCATTGCACCTTTCTATGAGCAAAGAAACATAATTGTCTTTTCCCCCTTTTTCTACATTAAATTTTCAACTCTTTACTACATCTTTTAATGAAAGCAGTGACTGAAAAAATATAAACATGGATACATAATTCCCAATGAATTGGTCTAAGAGTAACTTGTAAAAACTGGATTAATGGTACAAAGCATGTACTTTATAAAAATAGCCTGTAGAAAAAAGCATTAAGCAATTACAACTCTAGCTCTGAAGGCTCCGATATTATAGGGTAATATTTCCTTAATGTTAGACTTCATTAACCCTAAGATAATCTCTCATAAATTTTGCTGATTTTTAAGGAGAAAAAATAAATTATGTTTATTAAACTACTGAATATGTTTATGAAAACAAGACATAATCTAGTGCCATAAACTTCTTGTCTTTATCTGAATGATCAAGGAGCTCATAAATAAAATATCACATAACAAAGTGAGTGTTAAAATTCATTACTGTAATAGCTATATTCATGATCTATTTCATTAACACTCCTCCTCTCCTTGGATAAATGGGCTTCTTGGCCTACGAGAGGAAAGCCATTTACAAGACAAAATACTAAGCCGCTTTTTCTCATTTTCCCTTATCTCTTCTATTCCTAACTTTCTAAATTAATTCTTCTCTTAAATCTTATTGTTCCTTCCAGTGTAACTCACAGCACATTAGAGAGAGCAGAGAGAAATAGAAGCAAAGAAATGGGTCTATAGAGTATAAGTTAATTAGGGATCTAAGTGAGTGGTGATGAAATTTGATGACACGGAGCCCCAAAGTGAATTTAGAAGCTTATCTTCTTAAAATATTTGAGAATAAAATACAAATAGAACTCCAAGAAATATTCAGTATATCAAGCAATCTATGCGAGCTTAATAACTAAACCCTATTTCCTGTTTAACTATATATTGCAGCACTGCTGATTGCATCCACATACAGAACTTGCTAACCTTTATCTTCAGTGATTTTGCAGGTAATTTTATTTTTATAGATGTATGCATATACAAATACTCAGAGAGAAAGCTGAATTTTTCCTATGGTTACCAAAAATGGATAAATACGCATAAATGGGACTCTAAACCCAGAGCTGTAAGTGCCCCAGCTCAAACCACCAGGTACACTTTCTAGCTAAGGAAAAGCAACAATGGTTATATGTCCTACCTTGCCAATTTGTTTAACCTTAATTCAACAGGGTCCTAGGTACAGCATCTGCCCAGATAATAACCAGAGGATGCTGTTTATGATAATGGCAAGAATTAAAACAGAATTTTACAACTGCTGCGCTGAAAGAAGGCAAAAGTCCCCACACGAATATTAAACAGTGTAAATAAAAAAGAATCCACTTGTTTTTATTTCAAATACATACCAGTTTATCTACCACCAAGCCGGTGTAAAGACAACATTCACAGAGCTTTATAGGTATGCAGGTAATCAAAGTAATAAACTCAACAAGCACTTTGGAAGCTCCTTCCCACCTGCAAGTCTACTGTTGCACAGATGAAAATGAATATGACATAGCTCTTGCCCTCAATAAACTGTATCTGGGATGAGGGCGCACGGAGGGACTCTCTGGTAGCTGAATCACTGCCTTTTGAGACAGACTGTGGTCAGTTCTGTTAGAAAGATCCAGTACCTGAGGCACACTGGTAAAGAACTGAGTCATGATGACCAGAGGGCTGCAGAGTTTCATGGATGAGAGGACATCTGAACTGTGTCTGTAAGAACAGACAGAATTTTGATTGTCTGAGAAGGAATTTCAGGTGGAAGGAATCTCATGAACAATGTTCCCTGCAGGAACCACAACAGGTTCTGAATCCCTGAATCACTGTATGGAGCAAGCTTCCCTGAGGACTTGGGCTTTCTCTTAGCCTCAAAACCATGAGCTAATAAATTCCCATTGTTTAAATCAATCCATTGCATGGAATTAGCTTGAGCAGCAAAAGAAACTAAAACTGATTTTGGTACCCGGAGAGCGGTGTGCTGCCACTGCAAATACCAAAAACTGTGGAAAAAACTTTGAAATTGGGTAATGGGTAGAGGCTAGAAGATTTATGATATGCTTGATAGGGAAAGCCTAGGTTGCTCTGAAGAGACTATTGGGAGAAAGATGGAGGCTAAATGTACTTCAGATGAGGCCTTAGAAAGAAAGGATGAATGTGTTACGGGAAATGGAAAAAAGGCGATCATTGCTTTAAAGCGGCAGAGAACTTGGCAAAATTGAGTTCTGACGTCAGGTAGAAGGCAGAATTGAAAACAATGAACTTGGATATTTAGCTGAGGAGATTGCCAAGCTAAGTGTGGAAGGTACAGTCTGGTTTTGCCTTACAGCTTACAGTAAAATCTGAGAGGAAAATGATAAGCTGAACACTGGACTCTTAAGCATAAAGAAATCAGAGATTGATGGTTTGGAAAATTCTGAGCATATCGAGATAAGATGATCTGAGACTAAGGTTTGACCTCCCTGAATATCAGGAAAGCAAGTCCCTGGAGACCAGGGCTCTATGTGACACTTTAACAGAACATGGATCCAGTTAGCCACTTCAATGGAAGTCAGAGTTGGAAATGCAGTTATGCAGGAAATATCTATGGAAAGTTCTACTGCCTGATGGTTTGGACCCCTGTGAACTACATGTAAAGCTGACAAGTTTTATTGTGAGGTTTGTATGAGCAGAAGCATTGCCACCCTGGACTGAAAGGGACAAAGAAGGGACAAATTAAAAGAAGAATGATTTCAAGGGCAGAACCATGGAAGCTTGAGGTCTGGACTGAAGACATCTCTGGCAAAGAGAGTAGGTCTATTCATATGCATGGAAAGGGCAGGTCTGCCCTGGAGCTTAGAGGGGGCAGGTCTACCATCCAGTTGTTCAGGGAGAGTGCTGCTACCCCAAGTCTCTGAGAGGGTGGGGTCTGTGTCCTGTTTGCCATCCTGATGCCTAGAAAGGGAAGGACCTTCACCCAGCATTCAGGGAGAGCATGGACACTGCACATGCACTTAGAAGGGGATGACCTGTGGTTTCATCAGGCCCTTGGGACAAAACATGGACCCATAGGTGACTCTCAGACCTTGAAATCTAATGGAGTTTATCCTATTGGGTTTCATAATTGTTTGGGGCCCATGACCCCTTTAATTTCTCCCCATTGGAAAGGGATTATCTATCCTATGCTTGTCACTTCATTGTATAATGGAAATAGGTAACTTGTTTTCTAGATTTCACAGGCCCACAGGCAGGAGAACTGTAGCCCAGGACAGGCTACACACATAGTCAATCTTGATGAAACATGTTTACTTAGCATTGTTACTGAAATGTCTTAAGGCTTTGGGGATGTTGTGATAAAATAAAAGTGTTTTGCATGTAGTATTTTGCCTTTTTAGGAAGAGTGGTGGTTTGGAGCCATATGCACCACAGGAAAAAAAAAAACCAAAAACATGTTCTTAAACATAATCCATTCCTGTGGGTGTGAACCCATCCTAAGCAGAAACTTTGGATGAGCTTACCTCAGTTAAGGTGTGGCCCACCTCAATCAGAATGCATCTTAATCCTATTACTAGAATCCTTTAAAGGCAGAATAAAATTCAGACAGAAAAACAGAAAGCCATGAAAGGAAGGAGCTGAAATTCCAAGGAAACAGGAAAAGAATGGAGAGGCCAGGAGAAGCTGCCATGTGCATTGCCATGTGACAGGGAGCCAAGAACCAAGGATCACTGGCAGTCGACCCCAGACACCAGTCTCAAAAAGAAAACATTGCCTTGTGATGCCTTGATTTGGACTTTCTCTTGGCTCAAAACTGTGACCTAATAAATTCCCATTGTTTAAACTGACTTATTGGATGGCATTTGCTTGAGCAGTCAAGAAAACAAAGTCTTTCATGAGGTGAACACCTATATCACTTAGGATTATGTTCAGCTGCACAGAACAAAATAAAATGAAATCAAAAGGCACTACAATATCAATGGTCTAAACAAGACAGAAGTTTATTTCTCTGGTATACAAAAGATGTCCAGGGGCAGGCAGTCCAGGGCTAGTATAGTGGCTCCAAGAAATCATTAGAGACCCAGTTTCCTTCTAACCCTATATTCTGCTACCCCAGGTGTGTGGCCTTCATCCTCATGGACCAATATTGATGCTTGAGTTCCAGCTAACATAGACAGAAGAATGGGATGGGAGTGGGGAGAAGCCCTCTCCCTTTTAAGACTTTCTGAAAGACCCACACTGTACTTCCACTTGGCCACATGGCCACACCTAGCTTCTAGCTGCATAGGTAGAGGAGAGAGCAATACAAGCAGCTAAAAAATTAAATAAAATAAAGTAAAATAAAATAAAATAAAAATAAAAAATTAAAATAAAATAAAGTAATAATATATATAATATATATTATATATATATAATATATATTATTACAATAATATAATAATATATATATATATCAATAAAAGGATGGAGAGAATGGCCTGAGAAACATCCAGAAATCTCTGCCTCGAAATAAGAGACAGTAAGAGAAAGCAAACTGCACTTCCCTGCAAAGCTCTGGAAGAAAATTCCAATGAATGGCAAACACATACACTGCAATTTCTACTCCTTCTTCTCTACAATCTATTCCTCACACACCAGCCTGAGTCATATGTTAAAAATGTAAGCCATGCCCCCAGTTAAAACTGTCCAAAGGCTTTCCACTGCAAATCACGTTAAGGAGTGCAGATCATATTTGGAATATAATGTCCCACCTGCCTTGGCATTGTCTGTTTTCTCCTCCTGAATCTTACCTCTCCCTGATCTTCGTTCCTTGAGCAACTCCTTCTTGACATTCAGATCTCAACTTTAATGCCATCTTCTCAAAGAGCCTTCTCTGATTTCCCAGTCATACCATAGCACATCGCCCTAACTGAATTCTCTGCCTAGCACTCTTCACTACCTGGTGTTTTCTTATTTATATATTTGTCTCTTTTTTCATTAAAAAGAATGCTGCCATTAGAGTAATGTCTTATCTTCTTCACTGTTCAAAAACGTTCCCCCGAACCCCATCTATTGGGCCAATCTGATACAAGCACTCGTCCTAACACGTAAGTAGGTGTAGCAGTTTGATATTGTTTATGAACTACAAAAATAGATACTGCCCAGGGGACCTGAATCTCTGCACTGACCATGTGATAGCCAGGCCCTGAGCCTCAACAGACTTGCAACTCCTACACTCTGGTTTATTGGACTTACCCCAGTCAGCTAACGTGGAGGTGAAGAAGGTCAACCACCACACCAGGGAGCCAAGAGTGCCTACAACTGAAAGCAGGAGAATTGCATCTAACATCCATGTAGAATCTAAGACCCCTCTTAATGTAGATGTGGAATGGACACAACCACTCTAAGGTCCACAGGATGGAGGACTAGAGTATGGATTAGAGTGGACTTATTGATATTCTATTCATGAACTATTGTGATTAGTAATTGAAGAAAATGTGGCATTGCTGTGGAGAAAGTAGCCATGGTGGATGCTGGGGGTAGGGAGTAGGAGGAAGAAATGTGATGTGGGGGCATTTTTGGGAGTTGGAGTTGTCCTGGGTGGTGCTGCAGGGATAGTTACTAGACATTGTATGTCCTCCCATGGCCCACTGGGTGGGAGAGTGTGGGCTCTGGTGTGGACCATTGACCATGAGATGCAGTGGTGCTCAGAGATGTATTCACCAAATGCAATGAATGTCTCATGATGATGGAGGAGGTTGTTGTTATGGGGGGAGAAGTGGGGTGATGGGGATTGAGGTATATGGGGACCTCATGTTTTTTTAATGTAACGTTAAAAAATCAAATAAAGACAAAAAAATTTTTTTAATAAAAATAAAAAAAAATAGATGCTGGATTGTGTTTGTAAACTGGTCTGTTCCTCCAGGTATATTAGATTGTATTAGATTCTGAGGTTTCAGTTTTACTTTATTAAATCAATATTAAGGGTGGCAGACTTGGCCCAGTGGTTAGGGCGTCTGTCTACCACATGGGAGGTCCGTGTTTCAGACCCCGGGCCTCCTTGACCCATGTGAAGCTGGCCCATGTGCAGTGCTGATGTGCACAAGGATTGTCCTGCCACACAGGGGGGTCCCCCACGTAGGGGAGCGCCACGCACAAGGAGTGTGCCCCATAAGGAGAGCCGCCCAGCATGAAAGAAAGTGCAGCCTGCCCAGGAATGGCACCGTACACACGGAGAGCTGACACAACAAGATGACACAACAAAAAGAAACACAGATTCCCATGCTGCTGACAATAACAGAAGTGGGAAAAGAAGATGCAGCAAATAGACACAGAGAACAGACAACCAGGGTCGGGGAAGGGAGGGGAGAGAAATAAATAATAAAATTAAAAATTTTTTAAAAATCAATATTAAGGCTTTTATTTGACCACATCATTAGGGCATGCAGGGTTGAGTCCCCACCTCCTTGGTGGGGATAAAACAGATTTTCATAAGGAAGTCATGGCAAAGGAGAACACAGAGAGTTTAGTTTTGGACCCTGGAGCTCTGGGGAAAGAGCCAAGCTATTTGCCTGATAGTTTGCTGCTGAAGAGACCAGCACCCTGAACAGCTGAGAAAGCCTGGAAAGAAATGAGCCCCAGGGAGAGACAAGCCTTATCCCAGCCTACAGTTGAGAATGGAAGGAGCTGGGACCGCGGAACCTTAAGAGGAAGAGGAACCCTTGCAGATGTCGGCAGCCATCTTGTTCCAACACATGGCAACAGACTTTGGTGACGGAAGTAACTTATGCTTCTACCTCAAATAAACACCCTTTATTGAAGCCAACAGATTTCTGGTACTTTGCATCAGCACCACTTTGGCTTACTAATAGAGTAGGCATTCATTCATCTAACAAGTATTTACTTAATACCTGCTAGGTGCCAGGTATGATGACATGCTGACATGTTACTGCCCCAAATAAAGCCCATTTTTACTATGTGAGCTGACCATACCTACATTAACACTTGTTTCAATGGTATTCATTTAATAGAATTTTCTTTCCTGAGACCCTGAGCACAATAATATGACTTTCAAGGAGCAAAGTGACAGGCTCCATCTGTGTTGACAGTAGATGAAGGTATGGAGTAGCAGTTGTTTTTACGGCATCCTAAAAATCCCAAAGTGAACAGCAGCCGGAGGTTTTAAAAAAAGTTGTCCATGAAGTCAAGAACAGATGCTGACCCTGGACACAATCCAGTACATTTTCTATCCTTAAAAGACAGATTCATACCCACAGATACTCATAAATGTTCTGTGCAGGAAATCCGTGGAGCTCAACTGTAGGAAAAGTGATCCAGGAACATTCTATGGTTCCCATGAACTCTTGGAAATGTGAGGATGAAGCAATAATGATGCACATAAGATGCAGAAAGATGCACAGGAAAGATGATGATGAGAGAGAGAGAGGGAGAGAAACAGGGAGACAGAGAAGAGAGAAAGAACACTGCAAGAAGGAAACAGGAGAAAAGGGAGAAAGAAGGAAAACAAATCAAAGAGAGAAGAGCTATTAAAAATGCTGAGTTGAAAATGTTTCAGATGGCCTCTGACATCTAATAAGTCATCTGTCTTTCTCAATACAGAAAAGTCATTATTTACTAGTGAACTAATACCAGCAACTGTGACAAGTAAAAACAACAAAGCCCATAAAAATATAAAAAGTTCACCCCTTGCAGTTAGGCGAAAAAAGAATGTATTCAATTTTTAAGATGAAAAACATTTGAACTGACTGAATTTATTGTAATGCAACTTGTATTATATGTTGGGAAAATGAAAAGGGAAAAAAATATCCACTGCTCAGTTGGTCTTCAACTTTTCCTTGGAAAAAGAATACAATGCATTTTTTAAGAGCATGAACTCTTCATAGAAACCAGTCATAAATATCAACATGGCACCCTGGCTACATGCCATCAATTCTCATAGCAGAGCATGAATTAATAGCACCATCTGCCCTACCGAGAAGGACCCCCATAAAACCAGCTGTTCCCCACCTCCTTAAAAGGCGTAACCTGGGACTGAAGTGCAGCACGAGAAAGGAGGGTCAGATAAAGGAAGAACTTGAGGGCTTTAAGCCTTCAGGCTAAGCAGATGCAAGGGAGGGTTTTCTTCCCCAGGAAGGCCTGGAAGCAATAGTGTGTATAAGCAGAGGGATAAAATTCAGGCAAAAAGGCAGCACAAGGAGGCCATTAGAGGCAAGGGAAGCCTTGCTTTCCACATAGCCATAAATATCATCATCATTCTAGACTCATCATTGATTTCTCTCTTTCCTTCATTCCCAACCAACCTATCAGCAAGCACCACCACTCTCTTAAAAATGAAGCCTGAATCTCTCCACTCCTTTACATCACATTCTCTCTCCCTAGTTCATGTCACCGTCATCTGTCTAGGCAGCTACTGCAATGACCTCCTAATGGCATGCCCAGCTTCTTTCTTGCCTGCCTAATTTCCAACCAGCAGCCAGTTCTTGAAAAACACATATGGGATTCGGTTATGTCACCACTTAAAATCCAGTAATGGCTTCATTGGTTTCCCATCACACTTAGAAAACAATCCAAATTCCTCACGAGGCCCAAATATCACATGGTCCACTCCCAGCTGCCCTCTCCCCATGGTGTTCTAGTCCCCCACACTCCTCACCAGCCACACCTGCCTATGGTCTTTGCACATGCTGCAGTAAATATCTGTAGAATGAATGGATAAACAAGATGAAAAGATCACAGCTTTCTAGGGCCCCCTGTGATTATCTAAATCACAACTCCACCCATTTTACATGAGAGGAACAGAGGCCTAGAAAAGAAAATCAGCCATATCTGCAGTCACAGTTGCCCTATGGTATGGTGCGCCTTCTCATGCCACTTTCCTGCTGCCTGGGGCTGGAGATGTAACTCAGTAATTATCAGATAAAACCCCAGATTATACTGTGCTTCCTAAAAGCCAAGGAACAACTCAAAACTTGAAGAAAAGAAGAACAACAACAACGAGCAGCCAGGAGGGCCATAGAGGTCACATGGATGTGGAGAAACAGTGGCTGAGAGTGGAGCCCCATGACAATTCAGACTGGAATCGGTCTCAGAAAGATGGGAGTGAAGGGATCCAAGGCAAACCACAGCAGCAGTAAACACCCTAAATAGAAAAAACACATCAGAAGAAAAGAAGCACATTGTTTCAGTCCAGGCTACCTCTATCTAACATGACCCTGGGTGTCAACCCCAGCAAAAGGATTATTACATAGAGGTATGAGAACAAAGCCAAGGGAGGGGCTCTGGTCCTAGCTCTGCTCCTAACTCGCCCTGGTGTTCAGTCACTTGACCCCTCTGGTTCTCATTTGGAATTAAATCAGGATGGCCCACACTTGTGTCATTAGGTACCCTTTCATGACTTCTACTATACCCACAGATACTGCATGTACTAATTACCAAGTATTTAAATGTCAATAAATTTAGTCTTAAAAGAAACTTTATATTATGCCCAAAGTGAAAGTATCATTTGTCAATAACCAAAAGGAATCATAAATGCAAATAGCATGAAAACACCATATTATCATGGAATTTCAGCTAACTGCTATTTGTTGACTCCTGAAGGTTCTGTGCCCGAGGCATCCTCTCTCTGTCTAAAAGACAGAATCTGTTAAGTGTTAGGAAGCTGCTCAAGACACACCACATCAAACTGGAGCTTTCTCCTAGATGTACTCCAAAGGGTTGAAAGAGAAGTGAAGAGAGTAACACGCTCACTGTGTGAGTCCACGCTGGCCCGCGCCGGGTCAACGCGCACTCTAACACCATCGTGCCTGTGTCCAGACACAGCCTGCTTTGGGAAATGCAGATTTAAACTCCAGTCTTGAAGCCTCCACAAAGGTTCTGCCAATTTTTGACTGAAGACATCAACCCGCAGTGGGTGTGAGCCACTTGATAAAACAAGCAAGGGATGGAGTGATGCCGAAAGTCTTAACAGTACAGGAGATACAAATCATTGGAGGGGATGACAGTGGTGGAGATGATGATAGTACCACAATTAACATTTATTTAGTGCTTGCTATGGACAAGGGGTCAAGCTAAGTAATTTACATTTAATCCTCACACTCACTCTTTGAGACAGAGAGGTACAATCATTACTCTTATTTTACAAAGAAACTGAATTTTAGCCCAAAAAACCCAGAATGTTTATTATTTCAATGTAAGAGAACTGAGATCATACAAAATAATTTTTTCCAAGCTTTTTGTCCATGACCCACAATAAGACATTTGACTATTTTGACTATAGAAGCAACGATTTCCTGTGTTCACCTAATATATTTTCTACTGGGACTCAATACAAAAAATACATACCTAAATAGATATAGATCTGATACAAAAGCTACATAAGCCAATATTTATCCTAATTATGTGCCATAATTAAATCTCTTAGTGGCTGTACTTTATTTTAGAAGATAAAAATTATATTGAACATTTTTTATTGAACTCATATTTTTTATTCGGTTCTATTTTTTCATAATGTTGGTTACAACCCACTAAATTGATTTTACAGCTCACTAATGGGTTGCAATTCCCAGTTTGAAAAATACAGACTTAAAGGAAATCTAATCATAATCAAGAAAATGACAGAGACACCTGATCTACATGATAGCTGGTATTTCATTCCGTCCTCCCAAGTAGTAAAGCAAGAAGAACCCTAGGTCCTAGCCAAAATATTTGTTGAATAAGTAAAATTTTTAAATTGGACTCCAAGAGGAGCTATCATGCAAAAACAAAAAGGAGTTTAGTTGTATAAAGGAAATATAAGATAAAACAACTTTGATAGACATCTAATTTCTTAAAATCATTAAAATAACAGAAAAAAACTCTTATTTAAATATTTAAGTATGAAGATAAATAGCAGAAGATACCCTGAAAAATTGAATGGGGTTGCCGGCGGGGAAATGATTCAGGGCTAGAGAAGGGTAGAACTTGGGACTGCTAGCATTAAGCATAACAATTCTATTTGACTCTTTAAGTAGCATTCATGCTTTTCTTTGCTAATATATATATATATATTTAATTTTAAAAATTCAATCATAATAACAATTGAATGGAGGGGAATGGAAACTAGATTGGAACTCTGAAGGCCTGCCATCTACATAGTGAAACTAGAAAGCTACTGGACTTCTTGGCACAATAGTTTCTTCTTAAGTAAAATGAAGGAATAGACTCTGATGCTTCCTCTATATCTAATATTTTAGGACCCTGTGACCATAAAATGCCAGTGCTGATTTTCAGATCTTTTTTAAAAAAATTTCTGTAGGTTTACAGATAATTCAGATCATTTTAACGCAAGGAGACAATGCTCCAAGATCACCCAAATGATGAAAACTCCCAATATAGTCTAAAGAGAGTAAGGCCAATAGATACAAAAGGACAAATATCATATGATCTCACTTATATGAAACAAGCAAAACAGGCATATTCATGAAGCCAGAAATTGGAATACACATTGCAGGGGCCAAGACGGGGAGGAGAATGGGAAGTTAATGTTTAATTGGTATGGAGTTTCTGTTTGGGCTGATGGAAAAGTTTTGGAAGCAGATGCTGGGGATGAAGGCACAATTTTGCATATGTAACTGATATCAATGAATTGTACAAAAGGAAAAAAATGGAAATTTTAGGTTCTATATAAGTTATCACACACCCACATCCACCCCCCCCAAAAAAAAATAGAACAGTACAACACAGTGTGAATAGTGCGCTAAAGTTAACAGCATAATCGTAACGATATTTTTTCACGAATTGTAAGAAAGGTACCACACTAACGCAAAATGGTAATAACGGGGCAAAATGTGGGTGTGGGATGGGGTTACATGGGAATTTTTTACTTCCTGCATGATGTTTCTGTAAACCTATAACTGTTCTAATGAAGAAAGACATTTTTTAAAAAGTTAGGCCAAGCCTAGTGGCTCACCATCAAAGTAATGTATGCAATCCCACTGACTCTCCCTCGGGGGAAGTCACTAAACTGGGTAATTTCTACTTAAGACTGGTCCATATCATATTCCATAAATTATAATTTTAGGTATCATATATTTTTTTCTTATTAACATAGTACCTTTCTTGGAGTTCATTCGTGAGTGTTTTCAATATAGAGACAAAATTTATTTGAATAATACCATAATTAAATCTCTTAGCACTATATTTTATTTTAGGAGGAAAGAATTATACTGAACATTTTTTATTGAACTGTCATTTTTATCTTAACTGTAGCTTAACCTCATAATCTAATTATTTTTTCTAAACCTACTTTATTGCTAATAAAAGAAAGATATGAAAAATTAAATTACATAATAAAGCATGAAACAAGTATAGCTATCATGAGACTTTCAGAGTGAAAATCTAGCATGAACTAATTTACACTTACTGAAAAGTTGTTTTCCCCCATACTGAAAAAGATTAAATTGAATTTAAAAACCTCTTTAAGTGGAATAATAAACCAGGCTCTTCTAATCCCTACATATACCTTTAGAACCAAAGCTGAAACATTATCATGGACTATCAACTTTTCAATCACAGTAGAAAGAGGAATCAGCCACCCCTACAAGGCCTACTTCTCTGTTCTCTGTTAAAGGGATTTGTGAGAGAACCACCCCTTTTTCCTTCTTCTCTTTCTTTTAAGGCATTAAGGGTTTTGTTTTTGGTTTTGGTTTTGTATTAAAGATTTATTTTTTATTTCTCTTCCCTTCCTCCTCCCCCCGCCTCCCCCGGTTGTCTGCTCTCTGTGTCCATTCACTGTGTGTTCTTCTGCGTCCGCTTGTATTCTTGTCAGCGGCACCAGGAATCTGTATCTCTTCTTGTTGTGTCATCTTGCTGTGTCAGCTCTCCGTGTATGCGGCACCACTCCTGGGCAGGCTGAGCTTTTTTTGCTCAAAGCAGCTCTCCTTGCAGGGCACACTCCTTGCACATGGGGCTCCCCTATATGGGGGACACCCCTGCATGGCACAGCACTCCTTGTGTGCATCAGCACTGCACGTGGGCCAGCTCACCACACGGGTCAGGAGGCCCTAGGTTTGAACCCTGGACCTACCATGTGGTAGGCGGATGCTCTCTCAGTTTAGCCAAATCTGTTTACCAAGGCATTAAAATTTTAACTCTAAGATAACAAATATGCTCAATTTATTTCTTTCCTATTTTCCTTTACAGTGTGTCCTCAATGTTTCTATCCTCCCTAAGGGCATTTTCAAAAATACAAACCCTCAAAAGTATGTCACTCTATACCATGTCCTGCAAAACACCTGCACAGAAGAGCATTTCAAAAACGGTTCTTATGGTGATGAAATAAAATGTATTCACAAAGGTAATTGTCTTGAGATGTTAGGAATCCAGTAAGTAACATTTAGCTCAAGGATCATCAAATCTTCCAACATATATTTGTAAGAATCTTTGCAAATAGTGACACCTTCACTATAAATCAACAAAAAATACAAAAATGCATGTGTGTGCTTCTGTAAATTACATTCATATTTTCCTGACTCCAGATCTAGAAGCTCTGACTTAGCAAAGATAGCAGATCATCCCTTCTTCACCCTTATTTGGACTAAAAATTTTTAAGAAGTTATGCAGTTTATCCATTAATTGCAGTGAATGAAGGTTACCAAATCCATTGCAGGGAAAATTCAGTGGGTTGGGATTTATTTTATATTTTTGGATTGTTTACCCCAAACATGACCACCAGTCTGAAATTCAATCATTTGTTTAATGATCTCTCAACTAACTTGTGTATAGCACTTAATCTGTCTAAAACATGGCAGGGTATTAGGTGAATACAAGATACAAAACTTGGAAAACATGGCCCTTGTCCCCAGGGGAAGAATTGTTGATCTCGTTGGAATGCTGAGACACTAGTATGAAAAGAGGCTGAATCAACATAGCAATTTTACAGGTGAGAAACCTGGCAACTGCTTTAACCAATGGTTCCCATCACCAGTGAGAAGCCATGATGATATCACGGACACAGGACCTGATGTGAGGGAAGGCACTTCACCTGTGTGGTGTTTTTCCAAAAAACCATACCCTCAGTCAAATTGTGAGAAAATGCATCCAACAAACCTAAGCTGAGGGAGAGCCCACAACATGCCTGAGAGTGATCCTCAAAAGTCAGGAAAAATGAGGAGAGAGCGAATTGTCATAGGCCAGAGGAGTCTAAGGAAACACAGCAACAAACACAATGTGGAACCCTGGATGGGATCCTGGAACAGAAAAGGATACTAATGAAAAAACTGCTGGAATCCAATAAAGTCTGGAGTGCAGCTAACAGTAATGTGCCAGTGTTGGGTCCTTAGATATGACAGACTACCACAAAAGGGGAACTGAGCCTGGGTAAGGTATGTATGGAAACTCTGCATTATCTTTGCAATTTCTCTGTAAACATAAAATTATACCAAAATTAATCCTAAAAAAAACAAGATGTTAACAAGTGGCACATGGGTTTTTAAAAGAACACAATGAGGCTGCATCTTAGGAAACTGCCAACATTCGAATTTTATGAGCTACAAAAACAGCATTTTCAGAATCACTGGGGGCTGGGAAGTCCTTCTGGTGAAGGACTGGACATGGAAGGAATGAGAAATAGCAAGAAGGATACATTCCAGGAGAAGGGAGACAGTGTGAGCAGAGGTAGGAACTCAGAAGGTGTGTCAGGAAACAGACCTGCCTGCACATATGGAGAGAAGACAGGCTGGCCAAGGTGGGCTAGGACCAGATCCCAGAGAACCATGAGCAGGAAGTCTCTTAGGAATATAAAGGACCTGGGTCCTCAATTTTCCTACATCAACAAAGAGCCTGGTCCTTCTTGGGGTTTAGAATGCCCTCCAGAAAGGACCGCCGCCTCTAGTGGCCCTGACACGTGAGCTCGCCCTACCATGTCAGCAAGCACGTTTTCTAGCCCAAAGTTAAGTTCCAGCATAATGGAAATTGCTGAACTACAAACTGGCAGACCTCAGTTCTAATTCTGGCTCTGCCACTAATGGGGTGAGAAACCCTAAACAAGTCCCTTACCCTGTTGGATGTCAGATTCCTACCCCAGAAAGGAAGGAGTTGGATGAGTCTCTCTCAAAGGCCCTTTCCAGCTCCAAAGTGCTCACTCCACCACAGAATGAAATATGTTTCCTGGCTCTCAGAAGCAACATGTGGTTTACTCAAGTAGAGAGAATGATGCAAGGGCCATGAAAGTAAAAACAGTTAGAATAAAAGGACTGTGTTTTTATACACAAGAGTCTATTCTTTTATGATACATGTCTAGACCCCTCTAAATATTTAAACAACAATATTGTACCAGTAAGAAAACTCCCTAAATCAGGTTCTGTGGTTAAGGAGGATATATGAACAGATATGATCTTATTAGGGCCCTAATGTAACTCAAAAACAATTTGTCATATCTGACGGATATTGTTAAATTATGTCCACCTGCCAGAGGCAACGAGAAATTACCAACCGCCTTGACTTATACTCAAAATTCCCTAAAAAGCTCCTGTAGATGTGTCCAGGATATGTGTTTTTTAAAGCAGTAACCTAATTGTCACCAGCACATAACAGCCAATGTCTCACAATTTCTTTTCATGTATATTTTATTACGGGGTCCAACTGTTTCAACACCCTTGTGGTTCGACTGTAATGTAGCTCAAGGAACCCCCTAAGTAATATCACAAAATGCTTAACATCTGTGAAACTTGGACCCAAAAATGTCCCAATTTTTTCTTCCATCGGGTAGAGGGAGGAGAGGGAGGAGAGGGGAGTGATCCTGGCCATGGTTTCCATCCACGATCCTCTTCGAGCTCCAAGTTCTTCTTTGTCACCTCACAGACGGGAAGGGTATTTCGCGTTTACCTTACTAGATGCTGAGAATTATTTCATACCACACTCGCCATGCTGGCGGTCCGTTTAAATGAACCCACTTCCTTTCCTTTCTCTAAACATCTGCCTTATCTCTCCTTCTTGCATTCCAATATTTTAATTAAGTGAAACAAAAGGAAAGAGAGAGGGGAAAAATGAAGTGCGAGGCATGTAGCATATTTCCCAAGCTGTTTCAAAACTTCTCAGAGCTCTTTGGTCTCCAGTGGTGTTTGAAATATTCTTTATCCCACTAAGGAAAGGATGAAAAATCGATCTCCTCCAAACTTCAAATACTGAACATTTCCACAACTGCAGACTGCAGGAAAGAAAGGCAGGCTTAGGAGTTACCAGACCAAACAGGAAGCAGTTCTCAGAGGGACCACGGCTCATCCCAGGCAGCTCCACGGCCAGAGTGTGTACACAGAGCCGCCATGAGAATAAACAGCAGCTCCACATCTAAGAGAAATCAAAGCAAATCTTAGAGAAACTGAACCTAGAGTCAAACCTCAGTAATTCTGATTAACTGGGGGGAAGGGGAAAGGTCAGGTTGGATCAGGACAAAGCCTTGATGTTGCTGGGCTTTTGTGGGTTTTTTTTGCACAAAACACAACTGCCTTCATTTTAAGGTTCACCCCAAGCCATTCCTCCAAGTTCTCGCACAAGCTCCCTCTTGACTCCCATTGACCTTGTGCCTTCACCACAGCAGGCTGCTCACTGCTTTCCACACAGACCATGACCTTCTCCATCCCTAGGCTTTCATTCACCATTCTCCTGCTTTGCTTGAAATGCCTCGTCCTTCACTGTCTACGAAGTAAACTCCTCAATTTCCCACCTCCCCCTTCAAATGTCACCTCCCACACATGGATCCCAGAACACTTTGTGCACAGCAAGCACACAGAAAGTGGCTCTCAACCCTGGCTGAGTGTGACTGAAAGCACCTGCGGAACTTTTAAATAAAATACCACAACCACGGCCCAGGGCCCATCCCCACCAATTCTGACTGAGTAGGTCGGGGGCACCATCTGAGCATTGTGTTTTTTAGAGTTCCCTAGGTGACTGTAATGTACAGCCTGGATTACAAACTTTTGGTGCAGAACTTAAACACTGTTTAGGATGGGTTCCCTACATCCCAGTAAGAGTGGGCCTGACACAAAATTTCATTGTGGGCAGAAATGGACACTTCAAGAGGCTTCTCTAAGAATAAGGGGCTTGCTTCATATGGCAAAGCTGTTGCCCCCATATGGCTTATCATCAGCACTCATACATTTTTCATAGCCCACCTCCCCAGCACCTCTACCAGGGGCAAGACCCACAGGAGGACCCACACCTCTAGCCCAACCTGACTTCTCATTATGTCCCCAAAACAGTAGGCTCTTTGCCACCCTGTGTCTGGTCCAGTCCAATGGTATGCCTTGATCAAGCCCAGCTAACCGTTTCCTCTCTGGAAGCCTTCCCCTGACCACTTCAACCACCAGGGGTTTACTTGCCAATCCAACTTCCACTTAATTAACACCTGTTATATTGATTAATGATCTCCTGTATAAAAACTAAAAACTTCACTGTGGAGACAGTAAGCAACACATATCTCAGAGAGATTGTCACCTCCTGCCCATAATGCAAGGCTGGACCTATAGTATGTGC
This sequence comes from Dasypus novemcinctus, assembly GCF_030445035.2. Lineage (NCBI taxonomy): Eukaryota > Metazoa > Chordata > Mammalia > Cingulata > Dasypodidae > Dasypus > Dasypus novemcinctus. The sequence goes on along the minus strand of NC_080678.1, from coordinate 84,822,764 downwards.
TATGCAAGGATTTGTTGACAAGACCCACCCAGGGCTAGTCCTCTTCTTTCCAGGAGAGGTTGTGGGACAATAGAAAGAAAGGTGAGTATTGAGAATTACTGTTAATTAAGCTCCGAAAAATCCAGAGCTAAACTATCACACCAACACCACTGTGGTAGGCAAACTTCTAAGGCAGCTCCACAACCTTTGCTTCCTGGTGCTACTTCCAGGATTATGTCACGTTATGTAGGATATGGGAATCTACAGCTATAGTTAGGGTTTCTAATCAGTTGACTTTAAGATATGAAGATTATCTGGGTGAGCCTGGCCTAATCACCTGAATCCTTTTTTAGATGCAGCAATTTTTACTGGCTGGTAGCAGAAGGGGAATTCAGAGAGATGTGAAGCATAAAGATAGATTCAACAGGAGAGCAATATCCCACTGCTGGCTTGAAGATGGAGATGGGCACATGGAACAGACCTGAAAACAACCCCCACCCGAAAGGCAGCAAGAAAACACGGACCTCAGTCCCATAAGGAACTGGATTCTTTCAACAACTGGAATGAACTCTGAAGCAGATTCTTCCCAGATATTCCTGAGGAGAATACACAGTTGCTTACTTCTTGGTTTCAGCCTTGTGAGACCCTAAACAGAGAATCCTGGCAAGGCTGCCCAGACCTCCAACCAACATAGCTATGAGATAACAAGAGGGTATTGTTTTAAGCTGCTAAATTTGTGATGATTTGCTACATAGCAATCAAAAACTAATATAATCCCCAAGCCCCCAAAACTAACCAGAGAAGTTTCTCTTGCAAATTAATACACCTACATTATATGCTTACCCTGATTAATGTATATATATTACACACCTACATTATATCCTTACCCTGATTTATATATATATATATATAGAGAGAGAGAGAGAGAGAGAGAGAGTACACTTTTGAAAGAGTAAGAAGTAGGAGACAAATGCAAAGTAGTCTAATAAATTATGCCTCTCAAAATCCGCACTTGCCTTCTATTCTTCTACAGGGAAAGGTGACAAAATGACCTAAAATTCTCCATATTGGGTGCTATTAATAGCAGTCATTTATGAATTATTACAAATCAGACCATCCATCTCAAGTCCTATTTATTGAGCACCACCTTTTTGACAGCTCTGCCAGTGACCAACAGAAGCTCATATCCTTACTTAACTCCGCAAGTCTGCTATCTGGGGAACTGCACAACCAGCACGTGATAAATATTCACCTCTGTAGTCACCTCTGTAGGTGGGGATCAAGGGGCCCGAGAGCTCATGCCAATTTCTCAGGTAGCCAATGACCCCACGGCAGAGACCAAGAGGCAGGAGGCCACAGAGGAGCATTCTCTACCTCCACTCTCCCCGGGTCACCGGAAATCCACACGCCACCCAGTGCTTGCTGAAGAGCTTCCTGCTGTCAGCCTCTCCGCTTACCCCAGGGCTGTGGGAAGGCGGAGCCAAGGCCCTGCGCCATGGCTGCCCATTCCTTCCAGCCTGTACACGAGACGGGAGCAGTGATGCTGGCATAGCCGCACGTGCCTCCCTGGCAGCCACTTCCTGATCGACGACGGAAGCCACCTCCCAGGCCACCGCCCCGCTGCTGCCCGGGCTCCCGTTTGTCTGCGTCAGCATTTGTCGGGAGACGGCACCTCCATCATCCACAGCGGAAATTGATGTCGACGGCAGAGGAAAGGAATGTAACTACAGCCCATTCTAAAAGCACACATTTATTTTCTTTTATTTCAGAAATGTATGCATTATGTATGGTGGTACATAAACGTTTTTATGGAGCCTCTTAAATGATTTACCATGAGGTATGTGTTGATTATAATGTCTGCTTATTTAAGAGAGTCTTGTTTACCCTATAGTATTTAATACATCAAGACGTGTTTCAACGGTGACACCAGTAAACAAAAGTTACTGATCTACCTCTTGAGTTATAAAACTTGTAACATGCTGTAAACAGCTCTGTCATTTTATTTAGCATATTGCATTGTGTGAGCAGCCTTATTTATCTAGTGGTAAATCTTTATGTATCAAAAATGCTACAGAAGGCACAACAGATAAATTACCAACAGACACTAACATCTGACTAGTTAATCAAACAAATAGGACATGTAACAAAGAGAAAAGCTATAAATATTGACAACAAGCTGCTTCAGTCACAAAAACATTCAATACTTCAGTTCTCAAGTGTGAGTTTTATATCAGTCCCCTGGAAACAGTTTGTATCCTCCAATAAATTTTTACAGTTGATTCACCTGCCTGATACCCCTCAGCCATTTCCTTCAGAAGCTGTCAAACCCGCCAACGATAATATATGGCCCGACCAACAAGAACAGCTGTAGCCATTCTCTCTGCAGGTTCTTGCACCCTGTTCTGCATAAAATAATACATCAAGATTAATTGATTTCCCGTCAGTCTCACAGAACAGAAAATTAATTTTCATGTAGCTATTTTCCCCAGCATATGAATTTTGTACATGGCAAGTAATTTAAGTTTTTAATTATTCATGAGCAAGGAGGGGGGTGGGGAGAAGCATGATAAAGTAAGCTGGCGAAAACCCCAAGGCCAATCCCTGGGCCTGGGTTTGTGCTGAGGTAACAATAGCATTCGCTAATGCCCATATAAATAATATATGTATTAACATACATCTTAGTACAACACCAATTTCTCTCACTCTGACCCAAGACTACCAGGTCACCCTGCGGTACTTTGTCAAAGTCGCAGCGCTGGTTACATGTGATACGCTGTGGGAAAACACAGAACCTGTCAGCCATATTGAATTGACCTCTGCCTGCCTCTCGGTGGCGGCCACAGAGTCCAGGCATGATAGGAGGTAATTTAACGGTCAGTGTGTGAGTGGGACCAAGCAAAAGTTGCTAATCAGCCAGGTGCTACCTCAGCAAGTCTTCCATTTGCAGGTGCCACTGACTTGTGAACAAGAAAATAGAAAGCAAGCATTTGACTCACACTCCAAGCCCCATCTCTCGCAGACTCTCTGTAGACAAGGAGAAGAGAAACTTGTCTCCTCAGAAAGGGAAAAACCACAACGTGAGCACCTCCGGCAAGCCAGCCTATTTGCCAAAATGCCAACTAGAACGCTCCCATTGCACCTACTTTGACATTTCACTGGCCGACGCCCCGTACGCTGCAAAACAAGCAGATGTGCAGGACCTGTCTCCAAGTCAGGGACTTGATTTTAACTCCGTCAGGGCGCACCTGTGCCCTAGAGCACCTTACACAGCACTCCTAGGCACAGAGGACATCGGCCACCGTGCCAAGGATTTTTTGGCCATTATTTGCTGGCGACATCTTCTTCCCTAAGTACTAAGATTTAGTGCAAAATTGGGAGAGCTCTACAAACAATTGATTTTTCCCCCAGCTGAACAATGAGAGTCCATCATCACTGTTTAAGAATCGGGGAAGGAAGAGAATCTGACCAAATCACCAAACTTACTCAGAACCAGGGGAGTCAAATAGTGAGGCAAGGAAGCAGCAGCCACTTTCAAGTCAATGGGAGGCAGAGGGTGAACATGAACCAAGCATTTCTGAGAAGAAAATGGGCTTGAGTAACTTGAGTGGGAAACTCTTGATTAGGGGCACACTGCCAGTCAAGGCCCCATCCATGGGGGGAGCACTTTGGTAAGCAGGAGACAAATGGAGAAGGTAAAAAAAAAGAGCTAAGTCAAAGCATATATATATATATATATATATATATATAACCTTTGTGGGGAGGCACTTGGTTAGGGAGAAGGCGTTGAGTTTGGTGAAACATTAATGAAGCCACTGAAGTAGAAGTATCCATGGACATGCTTCTTTAACAGTTTCTAAAAATGGCCACTCTAACCAAAACCAGAGATAAGACAGGAAATCACAGCTCAGTGAGTTTTGCTTAAGACTTTGCAGGCATGGGTTTAAAAAACAAAACAAGATGAGGAAAGAAAATGTAGCATCAATGCTCCATCAACAAAGGCCTCGCTTACCTGCTGCCAAATAAATCCAGATCATGGTGGTGAGCCACGTGCCAGTGCCAAGAAGCATGTCTGGGCCCCCTGACCTCCATGGATACCTACAGTCACCTCCCAGGGCGGTGGGGGGGTGGGCGGGGCGGAGGCCAGCACCCTTGCCCAGGGGTGATGGGCTTAAGTCACAAGGCCCAGGGAATGCCAGAGAATTTCTCAGCTGATTATTTCCCAGAGCTGAACATATTCAATAGACCGCTTACTTTGCTGAGAGCTCTGCCATACTGGAAGATTGGAAAGATTTAACAAAGCAATACACAGAAACAGAGATTGCCCTTCAGGACTCTCTAGGTTTGCTTTGGTTTTGCTTTGCTTTTGACTGGTGGCCAAGATTCAGAGAGGAAACTTAAGGGCTTGGTCCAAAGGAATCAACTCTGGCAATCCAGTGGTATTTGAGTTGTGTCTGCGTGTGTGTGTGTGTGTATTGAACAAGCAGGGAAAATAACATGGAGATAGAGGAGAACATTAGGCATCCAGAATGGCCACAGCAGCCACCCTCCCCAACCCAGCCCTGCCTTCCCCACCCGCTCAATAACATGGCAGTTGGCATCTGCAGGCAATAAAGGTACATTTCAGTTTATACCTATGTCTGGGTAGAGGGGGTTGTCTTGACCTGATGGGGAGGAAGGGAGTTTCGCTTTATCTCATTTTGAAAATAATCCTATCGAGAACATAAATGAACTCATTATGCACACCGTAAAAAAATATATATGTGTTGGCAATTCTGTAACTAAAACATAAAAAACTTCTTGAAGTCGACGCTGCTGCTGGCATAGCTTAAAGGTCTTTGTTTCTGTAAATTCAATTGAGTGTTTCTATTTCTAAGTCTGGCAAGAGGTTCTAATTATTGTTAGAAGCCTAATTAGCATTTAGTATTACATTACAACAACTGCAGCAAAATTGTACCCATTCTCCAATAAACAGTATTCACAGTATGCAATCAAGCCGCTGTACCGAGCAATGAGAATTAATAGCACCGCACGACAATGGTAAATCCTCCATCTCCCGCTGTGTGTGTTTAATAATTTTTCACTCCTTCCAGATTGTTCCCATCAAGCACAATTCCCAAGGTCCTAATCAACCACCCTCCCCATCAATACTACACAGAGATCTGAGCACTGAAAATTATCTGCAATTTCAAAAAGTGCTTTGTTGCATTATTAGGCCACTGACCTAAGAGGTAATGGGTAAATAGTCTCTGAAAAATGTCCAAAGCACAACATAAATTAAAGCTTATAGTCTTGCCTGCTGTTCTCACCATAGCTATAACTGCAAACTATTACGGTTTTTACACAATATTCCTAACTATAATTTTACACCATAATATTGGTGCAAAGCGCCAAATGTTCCATTTTCACGTGCCTTCATTTACTAAACAAGAAGAGTTTGGAGAGGAAACTCTATTCAGTCCTTAATACTTTACCTTGGTCCTACCCTCCTCCCACTTTCTTGCCCCTCTGTCAACACCCCCCTCCATCCTCCCCACAAAAAAACAGTTGAGAATTAAAGTAGAAGCATTTTTTGGTGGACAGAGGGAAGAGATTTTTACAAGTGGAGGCATGTGCCAGTGTTTTCTGTGTCTCACACACATATGCGAGGAGAAGGGGCTCTGAGTGGACTCGGGGTGGACTGGTGAGTTTTTGGGGGAAAGAGCAGTTTACAGTGCCTTCTGTTGGCTGGCAATGAGTATAACAGAGTCACACTAGCCCACAGGGGGAGGAGAAATGCTTTGCTTCAACAATCTGAAAAATGTACTTTCGGCTTATGCAAAGAGAAAATCTTGACCAAGGAAAATGGAGCCCTGAGTCCCTTATCATGCTTCCAGCATGACCCACCAGGATGTAACACACTGCCCTGCTCAACAATCCTCACGGAGAACACATATTTGTACTAACCTAAGGCGTCGGGGCAGGATGCTGGGGTGGCGGTGCTGGTGCACTCTAATTGTTTGCCTGTCCTGCACAGGAGGCAGAGATAAAAAGAACTTCCAGCATTCAACCCAACCAAACCAACCAACCAAACATTTGAGGGCCTTCCCTCAGCAAAGCTAGATGCTGGATTATCCCGTGACCTTCCCCACTCTACCAATGAAAATACTTTTCTTTCCCCACCATATATCAGAACTCCTCAAAACAAGAGACTTTCACAACACATGTTGATTAATATCATCAATTTCTCAGGAATAATGACTTCGTGAATAATATACCAAGTTTTTTCCAACATCATTATAATATTCTACTGCACTCATTCAGACCCTCACTCACTCATTAATACATTCAACAGACATTTACTGAGTGTCTACTAATGCTCGGGGCACTTAGTAAATAAAGCATACAAAGATCCCTATCGTTATAGAGCATATATTTCAACAAGAGTGGGGGCATATAATCCACAATTATCCTAAATAAATTATCCTAAGTAAAGAAGTAAATTGTATCAGATGTTGGAAGGTGATCAGTGGTCAGGAAAAAGGAAAACCTAGCACACTCTAAGACGGTCACAAACTTCAGAGAGGGGCATCAGGCAATATTAAATTGACAGGTCAAGTAGGGCATCTGTGAGAAGGTGATATTAAAGACTTAAAAGTAAGAAAAAGGTGGAAAGAGAAGGAAAATCTCGATAAGCATCTTAGACCTCCTGAATCTGTGCACTGCCTCCATCCTACTATCTGATACTATAGCTCTCTGGGATTTTGATGATATATATGGAGTGGAGGGGCTTCCCTGCTGATGTGGGTGGCCCTGAAGGGAGAACTCAGATCTCTCCTGTTCACCACAGTGTCCCCTGCAACTGACAGTGGGCTGAGAAAAAAGTACTGAAACATACACTGTAGAAATGAACAAATAAATGAATCAATGGCAACTCATCTATTTTCAGAACCCCAAGAAATTTGCCATATCATATAGCCTTAATAGGTAAAAACCCTTGGAGCTGAAAAGAAAGATTGGAAGGCCACCTTCTTAAAAAAATTCTCCCTCTATCTCCAGGTAGAATGTGTGCAATGCCTCCCATTGGCCTTATTTGAGGGATCATTCCTCCCATTTAGAATGAAAAATCCAATGGATATGAGAGAGCCACAGATACCCCAAAATAATTACCTTCCCCAACCACCTTAAAGCTGCAGGATCCTAAAAGTGGTGTCTGTTTCAGGAGAGAAAATGTCTTCCCTCCTCTCTACTAAGCCTTTGTCTTCCTTCCTAGCAAAAGCAAGAAGATAAGCAACTAAAACATGGTCCTTCAGTCTTCTCCAATCACAGGCCACACCTCAATAAAAAATCCAACTAGTTTTTATCATGTGGTATAGGAAAAGAAAGTCAAATTGTGACACTAAAATGAAAAGACCAGAAGAACTTGCTCGTGAAGTCAGGGCAAGGAGATGAAGAACATCTTCATAGGATGAGAACGGCTTACCTAATGCTAAAAGATAAATGTGACAAATATGGCAGTGGCAAATATGAATCATACAAACCCCTTCCTAGTTCTCACTCAAACAGCAGAAAATTCCACATATTAGCTGATTCTTAGACACGGGAACCAATTAATAACAACAGCAATAAGAACAATAATAATAATGAAGCTATAGTTCCAGAATTCACTACTGTGCTAAATGCCTTCCATACATATTCTCTTTAAAGTTGGAAATTTTGGAGGTAAGCCTGACTGCCCTAAAGACATGTGGTGCCCAGGCAGTTCATCGTAGCTGAGCTCAGGTATTCATATTAATCCACTCCCAAGAGATTCTTGCACATATTGAAATCTGAGACCACTAGACGAGCATTTTGAATACTGGTCCGAATCGTGGTGAACTCTGTGCCTGTCATTCAGAAGAAAGGGACTGACCTTAAATTGGGAGTAATGAAGCACTAGCTCTCCAATGCATTTCTTGATCACAGGCAGTACCATCCTCAAGTCTGAGCGAGAAGAGACCCTTTCCCAAAGCCCTGCTCTAGCCTTCTTTGAGCTATGCCCTCCTCATTGGAGGACTATGGGAAGATGGCAGAGTAGGAAGCCCCAGGACTCAGTTCCTCTACCAGAACAATTATTGATCAGGTAGGAACTCTCTAAATCAGGGGTTCTTAACCATTTTTGTTCTACAGACCTCTTTGCCAGTCAGCTGAAAACCACGAACCCCTTACTAAGTTCACACTATATTGTGTATTATTTAATAAATACATCATACCCATACCAACATGTCCCTACAAGAATATTGGTTTTTTTTTAAAATTTCAGTTCAAGCTCATGGACCCCTGGTTAAGAACCCTTGGTCTGAATCAAGTATTTTGAACTCCAGAATCCAGTAGAACACTGTGAAGCATCTAGGGAAGAACAGGAGAAAAGGCTGGTAAATTGTGGTAAATACCACCAAACTGAACTCTCCGGGCAAGCCACAACAGTCACCCATGCCCTCATTGTGGGCAACAGAAGGTAAGCTTACTAATGCCAGAGTAGGATATAAAAACCCAGTTCCCCAAGATCTGGGGGGGGGGGGGGGAAGGGTTATGGCCTAAGCACTGATCACTGCTTTTGATTAGCTACTTTAGATCACTGGGGGCCCAGCTCTGAGAGTGGCAATAGTTCCAATTTGTCCCTGGCAAAGACAGTAGAGAAGACTTAAAGGCAAATGTACTTCCTCAGAGCTGTGGGAGACAGTTGAGGGTTGCATTTGCAGGGCAGAGGCCTAGAAAAGGGGGGTGCAGCTTTAGGGAGTCTGGGGGGAACTTGTGCGGCCCTTGCTGGCCCTTCCTTCACCCTCGCCAGGACGATACGGAGCCACCAGCATTCTCTTTGGGCTGCAAAAGACGAACTTAGGAAACTCCTCTCCAATGTGCCCTCCCCTCCCAGAATTTGCCCTCCAGACACCAGCGGCTTGAGACTGCCAAAACAGAGTAATTGAGTCCTGCAGCCTGGGGCAAAGGTCAGGTGCTTTAAGTTCTTCAGAGAACACCCAGGAGAAGTCTGTCTGTCTCCTGGGAAGGAGAGGGGGCGTTCAAATTCCTGTAAACAGGGGAACTTCTAAGGTCACTAGAAAGCACAAGCCCAGGAAAAGACATAGGCCCAGAAAATTCAGGAAGGACCCTGTACCTTGCATTCACCTTGGACTGACCTTCCAGGTAGGAGGTCCAAACTCTGAGGGAAAGTGCCAGCCAACGCAAAGGCAATCTGCAAAAATGTGAAAGGTGTTTTTTTGTTAGGTTTGCTTAAGTTGACACTCAAGAATGTCTCTGTCATAACACTAGCTAGATACAAATTCAAGAAACAGATATCTCAGGGAATAAACCCCAGAGTTAACATATAAAAATATTAAAATGTCCAATGTGCAAAATATTACAAGACAAAGAAACAGTAAATGGTGGCCCATTCTAAGGAAGACAATAAAAATCCAGTAAACATCAAAAAAGAAGACCAGGGAAGAGGACTTGGCCCGGTGGTTAGGGCATCCGTCTACCACATGGAAGGTCCACAGTTCAAACCCCAGGCCTCCTTGACCCATGTGGAGCTGGTCCATGCACAGTGCTGATGCACCCAAGGAGTGCCGTGCCACGCAGGGGTGCCCCACGCACAAGGAGTGCACCCTGTAAGGAGAGCTGCCCAGTGCAAAAGAAATTTCAGCCTGCCCAGGAATGGCGCCACACACATGGAGAGCTGACGCAGCAAGATGACACAACAAAAAGAGACACAGATTCCTGTGCCGCTGACGACAACAGAAGCGGACAAAGAAGAACACGCAGCTAACGGACACAGAGAACAGACAACCGGGGTGGGGGGCGGGGGAAGGGAGAGAAATAAATAAAATAAACCTTTAAAAAAAGAAGACGACGACCAGACTGTGGACATACCCAACAAACTTTTTTAAAAAATGGTCTTCAATATGCTCAAGGAGATAAAGAAAAATGCAAAGAAAAGAATTAAAGCATATCAGGAATACAATGAATGATCAGTATGAGAATCTCAATAAAAAGAAATTTTAAAAAGGAACTAAACAGAACTATTTGAGTTAAATACCAAATAATTAAAATGGAAAATTTCCAGGAATATTTCAATAGCAGACTGGAGATGGCAGAAGAAAGAATCTGTGAACTCAGAGCAAGAGCTCAATTCATTCAACTTAAGTGAGTCAGGCTGAGAAACAGAAATAAAAAAAGAATTATAAAAAGTAAAAATAGACTAAGAGACCTGTGTGACACCATCAAGTATACCAATATATACATTATGGGAGTCCCAGAAGCCGAAGAGAGAGAGAAATGAGCAGAAGGAATATTCAAAGAAATAATGACAGAAAACTTCCAGAACTTAGTAAAAGATGTGAATATGCACATCCAAGAGAACATGAAGAGAAACTGATTCTCCCACATGCTGGTCAAACTCTCAATTGTAAAGGACAAGGAGACAGTTTTGAAAGCTGCAAGAAAAGTTCCAATTAGATTGTCAATTTCTCATCTGAAGCCATGGAGGCAAGACAACAATGGGTTGAAACACTTAAGATGCTAAGAGAAAACAAGTGCCAACCAAGAATTTTATACTCAGCCAGACTTTCTTTCAAAAATGAGGGAGATATTAACATATTCCCCAATAAAAAAGTAGAGGGAGTTCATTACCACTAGATCTTCCCTACAAGAAATGTTACAGGGAGGTCTTCAGATTGAAAGGAAAGTACACTAAACTGTGGTTCAAAGTGGTATGAAGAAATAAACATGTCCTGTCAAGGCAAACATGTGTCATTATAAATTCCAGTACTATTCCAGTGTATTTTTTGGTATGTAACTCCACTTCTACTTCTTACAGGTGCTAAAACACAAATGCCTAAAAAGTAATGACAAATCTATGGTTTCAGATACACAACATACAAAGAATAATACATAACAAGTACAAAAAAAAAAAATCAGTGGGGAGAAGGAGGGGTACAGGAATAGTTTATGTGTATGCCAAGTTGGAATCAAATCAAATATGGTTGGTATAGATTTGGGATGTTAAAATTTAACCCCAACATTGCCTTCCCCCCAGCATGGGACATGACTCCTGGGGATGAGGCTCCCTGGTGCCAAGGGAATACTACCAAGCACCAGCCAATGATGTAACTGGAAAACAACCTCGAATAAAAGGGTCAACTCAGACCAACAGAGTATCTCAGCCCACATGTAATATCAGGTGTTAAAAATGCTTTTTGACCTTGAATAAAAGGGGAAAACGGAAAGGACAAATGAGTTTATATGGCTATAAGTCTCCAAAAAAGAACTGGGAGGTCAACAGAGGGGTCACCCTTATGCACACCTCAGCAGAGTCCCAGAGACAGCTAAAGTAGATACAACCTCGGGTACTGTTCTTCTGAGGGCTACAGAGACCCACAGGTTATATGGTCATGGCAGATAGATTGCCATGTCAGTTGGCCCTAATTTGGAGTTTGTGTTCCTGAGTATGATAGAGTTGCACTCAGATGTGGTCTTTGTTCACAAGCCTCTCCTGTTACTTTTACCAGAACTGTGGTTGGTGCTGGGGTTTGGTGTATACTCAGGGGACTGAATCTCTGGACTGTCCATGTGATAGCCAGGCCCTGAGCCTCAACAGACTTGCAAATCCTACCTTCTGGTTTATTGGACTTACCCCAGCCAGCTAACAGAGAGGTGAAGAAGGTCAACCACCACATCAGGGAGCCAAGAGTGCCTACAACTGCAAGCAGGAGAATTGCATCCATTATCCAAGTGGAATCTAAGCACCATCTCAATACAGAGGTGGAGTGGACATAACCATCCCAGGATTCACAGAATGGAGGAATAGAGTATGGATTAGAGTGGACTTACAGATATTCTATTCTAGAACTATTGTGACTAGAAATGGAAGTAAATGTAGATTGATGTGGAGAAAGTGGCCATGGTAGATGCTGAGGGTAGGGAGTGGGAAGAAGAGATGTAATGTGGGGGCATTTTCAAGACTTGGACTTGTCCTGGGTAATACTACAGGGACAGTTACTGGACATTGTATGTCCTCCCATGGCCCACTGGGTGGACTGGGGGAGAGTGTAAACTATAATGTGAACAACTGACCATGTGGTGCAGCAGTGCTCAGAGATATATTCACCAAGTGCTATGAATGTCCCATGATGGTGGAAGAGGTTGTTGTTATGAGAGGAGTAGGGTGAGGGGGGTGGGAGGTATATGGGGAGCTCATTTTTTTTTAATGTAACAATAAAAAAATAAAGACAAAAAAAATTTAACCTCATGGTAACTACTGAGTAAATATATGAAAAATACATGAAGAAATAAGAAGAAACTCAATATGGTGCAATAAAAAAATCAAATAGATATGAAAGTAGGCATTAATGGAATACTTGAGGGACAAAAGAAGTATAAGATTTACAAAGACTAAATAGCAAAATGGAAGAAGAAAATCCTACATTATCAGTAGTGACTTTAATTGTAAATGGAAAGCTCCCAGTCAAAAGGCAGACATTGGCGTAAATGGATGAAAAAGGCATAATTCAACTATATATGCTATTTATAAGAGACTTACTTTAAATTCAAAGACTTAAGTAGGTTGAAAGTGATAGGATGGAAAAACATGGCATGCAAGTAGTTCTAACTATACTAATATCAGATAAATAGACTTTAAGTCAAAAACCTTCAAAAGGAACAAAGAAGGTTGTTATATACTTATAAAGGGGTCAATTCAACAAGAAGATGTACAGCATACACACCCCTAACAGCATAGCTCCAAAATATATGAAGCAAGTATTGACAGACTTAAAGGAAGAAAAATATATTTATACCTTAACAGCAGGAGACTTTAACATGCCACTTTCAATAATAAATAGAACATCAAGATAGAAGGTGAACAAGGCAATAGAAGACTTGAATGATAATCTAAACCAACTAAAATTAACTGACATATATAGAACACTTCACCCAATAGCAACATAATATACATTCTTCTTTAAAGCATGTGGATAATGCTCCAGGATAGACAATATCTTAAATTACAAAACAAGTATCAGTTTTTTAAAAAATATTAAAATCAAACAATGTATATTCTCTGACCACAATTCAGCCAGAAACTGAGTGATAAATGGAAAATTCAAATGAAAAACATACTCTTAAACAACAGATGAGTTAAAGAGAAAATCACAAGGGACATTGGGAAATATCATGAGGTAAATTAAAATGAAAACATAACACACCTAAACTTATGGGATGCAGCAAAAGCAGTACTGAGAGGGAAATTTATAGCTCTAAATGATTACAATAAAAAAGAAGAAAGATTTCAAATCAGAGACCTAACCTCAAAATTGGAGGAACAAGAAAATGAAAAACAAACCAAATCCAAAGTGAGCAGAGGAAGGAAATAACAAAGATTAGAGTGGAGATAAGAGAAATAAGAATTAAAAAAATAGAAACAACAAAACAAAAAGTTGATTCTTTGAAAAGATCGATAAAATTGACAAATCTGTAGCTAGACTGATGAAGGAAAAAAAAGAGAGGACATAAATAACTAAAATTAGAAATGAAAGGGGAAACATGACTACTGACCATACAGAAATAAGAAGGACTCTAAGAGGATACAAAGAAGAAATATACACCAACAAATTAGAAAACCTAGATGAAATGGCCAAATTCCTAAAACAGACAAACTACTTGTACTGACTCTAGAAGAAACAGATGATCTGAACAAACCAATAACTAGTAAAGAGATTAAATCAATCATCAAAAACTTCCCCCCCCCCCCCCCCCCCAGAAAGAGAAAAGTTGAGGACCAGATAGCTTCACAGGGGAATTTTACGAAATATTCCAGGAATAACTAACACCAATACTGTTCAATCTCTTCTGAACAGTCAAAGAGGAGGGAATACTCTCTAATCCATTCATAAAGCCAACATTACCTTCATAACAAAGCCAGATGAAGATACCACAAGGAAACAAAGTTACAGACTAATATCTCTTATGAATATGGATACAAAAATCATCAGTAAAAGTCCAACAAACTGAATCCAATAGCACATTATATACCATGATCAAGTGGAATTTTTCCAAGGATGCAAGAATGGTTCAACATAAGAAAATAAATTAATGTAATATACCACCTTAATAGAATGAAGAAAGAAAAAAAAAACAATCATTTCAATTGACACAGAAAAGACATTTGATAAAATCCTGCATGACTTCTTCATAAAAATACTTAGGGAACTTAGAATAGAAGGAAACTTCATCAACATGATAAAGGGCATATATGAAAACCCCACAGCTAACATCCTACTCAATGGTGAAAGACCGAAAGCTTTCCCCCGACGGTAAGATGCCCTCTGTCATCACTGTTATGCAACATTGTACTGGAAGTTCTAGCCAGAGTAATTAGGCAAGAAAAATAAATAAAAGGCATCCAAAATGGAAAGGAAGAAGCAAACCTTTCCCTATTTGCAGATGACATAATCCTATTTACAGAAATTCCTGAAAAATCCATAACAAAGCTACCAGAGCTAATAAATTCAGCAAAGTGGTAGGGTAAAGATCAATACCCCAAAATCAAATTCATTACACACCAGTAATGAACAATCAGAACTAAAAAATCAAGAAAAAAAATTCAATTTACAATAGTAACTAAAAGAATCAAATATCTTGGAATATATCTAAACAAGCATGTAAAGGACTTTTACACAGAAAACTATAAAATATTCCTAAAAGAAACCCATGAATATCTAAATAAATGAGAAGGACTTCGGTGCTGATAGCTTGGAAGAATATATTGTTATGATGTCACTTCTACCCAAAAGGATTTACAGATTCAATGCAATACCAATCAAAATTCCAACAGCCTTGTTTGCAGAAATAGAAAAGTCAATCATCAAATTTACGTGGAAGATAAGGTCCCTGAATAACCAAACCATCCTGGAAAAGAAGAATGAAGTTGGAGGACTCACACTTCCTGATCTTAAAACTTATTATAAAGCCACAGTAGTGAAAACAGCATGGTACTAGCACAATGACAGACATATAGACCTATGGGCTGAAATCAAGACATCAGAAATCAACCTTCACATTTTTAGCCAACTGATTTTTGACAAGGGGATGAAGAACACTCGATGAGAAAAAATAGTCTCTTCAACAAATGGTGCTGGGAAAACCTGATGTCCATAAGCAAAGGAATGAAGGTGGATGGACTTTTATCGACAGTACTAATATTCAGACTCTGGACTTTCCATCCATCCAGCATTTATTGAACATTTCCTGTGGGTTACCTACTCTTTTAAGTAATGAGCAAGGCAAATTCCTACCCTTAAGGACCTTACACACATGAACAAATTTATAAATAAATAAATGAAACAATGCCATGCCTTTCCCTTGCCTGACACAAAGTGAATGCTCAATAAATTTTGTTGAATGAATAAAGGAACATAGGAACCTCTTTGGACTTCCATTTCAAAGGCAGCTGCTGTCCTTGAACTTAGTATATCAGACAGTTCTGAAGTTTCAAAACACAACCTGGGGTGTCTGCTCCTTTTCACTTAGAAATACAAATCCAGTAGTCTTAATCCAAAATCTCTAGCTTTGAATTGGGTTACCATGTGTTGTGTTTGATTTGTATTTTCATCAGTATCAGCCCAGGCATCCTCATATAGACACCAGCAATGTACATGATTTATAGCAAGTCAGTCAAGGCAAAGCCTATAGCTTCCCTTCACATTTTGACGTTATCAGATTACTTCAGTAGCTGGCAGCAGCTACCATAAGTAAGAAGCTGTCAGTATAAATAAATCACTCTCTCCAAAATAACCGCTAAAAAGTATACATTAGTGTGAGCAGAAGTGGGCTTGGACTTTTTAAAACAAATTTCCCCTTCCTAACAAGTCTCCTATATATTTATTTTTATATGACAACAAGAAATTCATTTTTCTTTTTTTAAAAAAATACATAAAAAGGTTCCAGGCTTCAGTTCCAAATAAGAAACTCAAGAGTCTCAAAAGTAAAGTTTGTGGCTCTTGTGTATAAACCATAAGATAATCAATTTACAATCACACCCAGGGTGTGGGGAACACTAGCAGATTGGCAAAGGAAAACCTATGCCAGGCCAATTCAATTTCTTTCTATGATGTAGTGACAAGCGGCAGAGATGAGAGAGAAGCAGTAGTTGCAAGCCACCTGGACTGGACACCCTAATCTTAGCAGCCTCAAACGGCTAGACTGGCCCACCCAGGGTGGGATTCCAATATCCTGCAAGGCCTGGGGTCAAGAGACACAAGAGGGGCATGGTCGTGTGGGGGAAGATGTTGGGGCCAGGACCATGCACATAGAAGATGAGCTAAATGGTAGAAGAATGTCACACACTTGTCCTTAGAGATGCTAAGTAGAAGAGGGGCGCAGTAAACAGGAGGCAGAAATAGAATTCTAACAGTCCCTCCAGGTAAATTCTAAAAAGTTCCTAGAACAGGATGAATCTGTGAATAAGAGAAATTCAGTGCTCTATAGAGCACCCTAGCTCCTGTCACACCCCCACAAAGAAAAAGTATGTGTCACTAAATTCAGGCACTGCTGACACTGGCAAGGGTCACTGTGACTATTAGAATATGAAAGCAAGTTCTTCATGATGTGCTATGAAAAACTTCAGATGACGCTGGGCTGCATTAAAAGCAGCCAGATGCACATGATTATGGATTCACTCTATAACTATTTGGTGAGGGTCAATCTCCAGTGTCTCACCTTTGGGCAATCATACGATACCCAGAGGTGTCAGAGTAGCCACATAATTTAACACTATGCAGGTACATAATCCCCACCCCCCTTCCCCATTCTTCTAATGACTGAGAATTTTTGCAGCCCTTCCCTACCTAGGAAACTGAACACTTTCAGTGTGTGTGGTCACAATTGAATTACTGAGGGTAGTTGAGCAATTCTAGAATGGACTAGCTCCCACCCCAGTACCTCCACCACCTGACTGTCTGGATTAAATAACTAAATATTCTTACTTTGGCCAATGGTCAGATCAGGAACTCCTTGAGAGGACAATGAAGTATGGATCTGTCTTATTTGGAGAACATGTCCTTATTAGGCAAAAAAAAAAAAAAACCTAAAAAATATAGAATGGCTCTTCTGTCTAACTTAGACACATGGAATTGCCTGGCTTTTTGCTGGCTGATAAAATTTAAACATATTCACTCATTAATTTCCTCCTTCACACATATTTCTGTTCACCTCCTATCTATGTGCCTGACCCTCTGCTAACTGTCCTCACTTCCTGGGAGCTTGCTGTCTATTGAGGGAGACGATTACCAGACTAGTTACAATAGTAAAATATAACCAGTGTTATAATGGGGGAACAGAGAGGTCTAAGGGAACTTATAGCAGGGGCATCAGACCCACCATGGAAATCAGGGAAGACTTCCCAGAAGAAGTGACATTTTAGCTTAGAACTGAGTCAGCTAAAGGGAGCTACACATGCAGAGGCCCAGGTGCGAGAAGCTGCATGGGACTCAGGCACAAGCAGAAGAGCTCAGCACAGCTGGCACACAGGGGTCAGGGGCTGGGGAGGGTGGGGATTGATATTACCACCCTGGCCTCACATACACAGTGACCCACTAAAAGTCTTCCCCAAAATACATACCCCATTCCCATTAGCCACCATCTCCCTAAGTCTCTTTCTCTACACAGGTTCAACGACTCCCAGTTCCAAAAACACAGCACACCTGCTACAAATGGCAACCCCCAGTGCCCACCCTGTTTGAAGCTCTGCTTAAGCCTCACTGTTCCTACCAGGCTACCCACTCACTCACCAGTGCCCCCACTCCTCTGAGCTACTCCATTTACCAACTTCCACTGCTCATTCAAATCTCAAATTAGTCTAGTCTGCCCTTCTTAAAGACGTGGGCTGTATTTTCAAGTCTTCCCTCTCTCTGTATCAGCACCTGCACACACACATGCATATATACACATACACACACACACACTACTGCATCAAGCACAGAACTAGGCATATAACAAGAGTTCAACATTACAGAAATGAGTTTTTTAATGGCCAGTGGTAATCCCATTGTAAAATCCTTACCACTTCTGTGTTTGATGGACTCATTGCTGTTGGTCTGGGTTATTGTTACTTTGAGTCTCCTTCCCACCGTAGTTAGAGATCTTGTATTTAGAGAGAAGAGTGCGCTGTTCAGTGTCATGGAAAAAGGCACCAGCTCAGGTGCCAGCTCAGCATCCACATCCACATCCCCATTCTGCTGATTACTGGCTGTGGGTCTTTGGCAAGTTATTTAACCTCTCTGAACCTCGGTTTCCTCATCTGTGAAATTGGGATCATAAGATCCTCCTCAAAGAGTTATTATGAAAATTAAATGAAATAATATTTAAGTTAGTGTCACACTCAAAAAACAAACGTCCTCTTTCCCTTTTCCCCCTTATTAAGGGAAAAACTCAAAGATAGCCTTAATATACATTTCAGTCAGACATTTTTTTTAAAAATGGATGACTCCAAGAAACAAACCCACCGATGAAGCAGCCCAGAATGGAAGACTTGGCTTCTTCAGGCGACATTAGCATTTTTAGTGGAGACAGGTATACAACAATAAAATTAAATTAGAAAAGCTTCAAACCACCACCAGAAATGTCCTTTTTCAATTCCACGAAATAGAAATAGAAAAGAAATTAACGGAGGGAAACAGAAACACCCACAGATGATCATCTTCCTTTGTTATGTAAAATAATTTCCTGAAATCATATTTGAAGATATTTTTTGCGTTGTCACTTTAAAGAAAGAACTTGCTGGTTAAAATAAGCATTCGTAAAGCACACACTCAGTGGGGGTATACAATGCATACCTTAAAAGACAGAGAAAATAAAAGCTGGCTATAACCTCACGCACGTCTTACTTCAAATAAAGCCTGTGACCTTTCCAGATGAAGACAAAAATGTACCTCTTCTCCTGAATTTGTAATACAAGTCCCTAACACACTCATATTTTCCCCCATAGATATTTGGTTTCCAACTTTAAGGCTGTTGAGGAAGCACTCTTCACATTCCCTATTTGTCTTCCATGGCCAGCTGAGCTCAGCTACCCAAACACACATACACACACTCGGAGGACAGATTTGTCAGGCTGACCTTTCATAGCTCTTGCGCTTTTTAACTGATCGAGATTCCATCCTCTTGAAACATGCACACTGCATCGTGGAGGAGAGGAATCAGGTAAAGGATGACAATAAATACCAGAGAAGCAAGCTAGAACCTGATCGCAGGGGACATTGTTCACGGAATTATTCAAGGGAGGAAGGCTGGGTGGAAGCTAGTGAAGCAGGCAGCACACAATGCAAAATTAACCAGTGACCTTTGCTGGGGCCGGCAAAGGTCATACCAATTTGTAAGGTACTAATTACAAGGAGCCTTGTGCTGGCTGATACTGTGGACTAGAACCCTTGCATAATCAAACACTAAGAAAAGCAACAGAAAGAAAATGCCCTCCAATTCTGAAAGCAGCCCAATCTCTAAATAAACAATGACTATGAGCACATTATTGTGTCCAGAAATGTCTCCCCAGCCGGCAGGCGTGGGGCGTGACTGATGTTATCTCAAAACTCCTAGGACATGGCAGGCTTATTTTAATAGGCTGTGTGAACTTTTGTACTAAGAAACAGCACAGTCCTCCAAAACACGGCTAAGTAGGTCTATTGGTCACATTTAAAACACTCGGGAAACCTCTGTATCATGGGTTTTACCCACTGCATTTTCCCCTCCACTGAGATGAGAGCTCCCCTCCCAGTAGGGGCCTTGTCCATGAGAAATGAATATTTTTCCCTTTTGCCAGTAAGAAAGCTTAAGGCCTGTGTAAAAAGCACTCAGGCATAACAAGTTATAGCCCAGCAGGCACACTGATTAGCTAGGTTCCATAACCATAAAGTCAACAATAATCTACCTACATGCCCTTTCTGCAGGTGGTTGACCTACGAATGCTGAGTCGGTCAGCCACAGTTCAGCCGAAATTACACTGGCGAGTGTTATGCGCAAACACGAACGCCCAGGCTTGTCCTTAACTGTACCGTGGGGACTCCAGACCTGTGAAATCATCTATTACCACCACCACCCCCACACACTCACCACCAACCCCAAATGCAAGCTTTTTTCTTCTCCATAGGAGCCACTATCATGACTTCCATACTTAATGGGAGCGTGTCCTCTGTCAAAGCATGTCCAGCTCCCATCCATCGGGACTTCCATTCATAGGTCACCCTTTACCCTAGAGGAGGTGACGAACCACCCTCCTTGGGACAGAAACTTTAGGCTGCTTTTTCCAGGAGTGTTGACAGAATGTACAGAGCTATTTATACTCTCTTCACAGTTGCCCTTGAAATCTGGACCACACAGCTGGAATCCAGCAGCGTAGGGCATAGGGCCTCTGGCCGCAGAGGGGAGAACTCCCGTAAGCAAGCACACACTTTTTCCAACTTTTGTAGGGAAAAATATTTAACTTATCACCACTGATTCTACATCTATGTCTCTACTCTATGGGTCTAGAAATATCCCCTAAGTTTCCCAAAACCATAGGGTAAATAGAATCCTTGGAAACGACTCAAGATTAATTTTCTATTTCTTCTTTTTTTTAATGACTTGGAATTTAAACCAAGGTAAAGAGGAAAAACCAAAAGGATGCATCCCTTATACACTAACAGGGTGGGCCAAAGCCAAATGTGTCCTGAAGGAAAGCCATTATCTTCCCCGAAGGCAGCAGGGAGGAGTCCGAATGGCCTGGCACAGTGAAGGGTCAGTCTCTGACATTGGAACTGACATCACGAGTGATTTATTCAACCTGTACTAAAAAACAAGGCAGGAAGTTTGAAGCGTCATAAACTCATAAATTATAAATCAATTACTGGAGATGGAGAGATTGATTTATCTTCAGGCCCACTGTTCCCCAGGTATGAGATGCTTTTACAGGACCCCTTGAGCTGGAGGAAACTAAGAAGGAGAGGGCATTCTGGCCACGACAGCTGCCTCAGCCTTTCTTTGTAAATCTATCACCTATGGAAGACTCATTTTAATCCAGAAATACCCCTATCTTAGGAAATGAACAGTGGATCACAGGAACACATTGAAAGAACAAAGGTAAACATGGCCCTGCCTTTTCAGAGCAATGGGATTGAATTCTCTCCATTCCCAAAATCCGGGTGAAAATGGAAAAAAAAAAAAATCCTATGAAATATTTAGGACATTTAGCCAGACAGCTCTGCACATCCCCACAAGCAGAAACACCTGCAGAGATCAACATTTTCAGGATTCATCTGACATAATTTATGAATAATACAAGATCATTCAAGACATTTAGAGATTTTGAATCCCTAAATTTCTATAGCCTAGAAGTGGTTTTATTCGTTCTTTAGGGAAAAGCAAATGTGCTTATTGGAGACGATACACATCAGACCATCTATTTTGACATAGCCTTGGGTTTTGTCCTAGAGACAGGTATCCACACACGTGCAACCAAGCCACACCCACCCAGCAGGGAGATGCTACCCTAAGCCAGAGAATCTGATTCTGGTCCAGCCTGAGGCTCCACACCCTCGCACCCACTTACAAAAGAGGCTGACACTCCTTAACTCCTATTCATCCTTCTCCAAATAATTGTCTTTACCAGTGGCTGGAAACAATAGCAAGAACCACTCCTCCTAATTCTCTCATGGAGATTCTCGGGAGAGGGCATTATAATTTTCAATTTAGAGATGGGGCTACTGAGGCCCAAAGTAAATAGGGCATGTTCTGGCAAGTGAGAGGTCCAGGGAGTGGATTCCGACCACAATGCAGGCTCCCTGCCTCGGAACACAATGCTCTCTCCACTACACCACGCCGTTATTTAAGTCAAAGAAAATATCAATATTTTTCAGGCTGTATAGCTTAAAAGGTAAACCTCTCCTCCCATACCTCAAATAAATTTTAAAACTAAAAGAGTAAATGGCAATGCAAATACTACCATTAGATATTTATTGTGTTGCAAAGCTTGAAAACAGTCAGGAAAATGGAAAAGTTACTTTTCTCCCTACACAAATTTGTTAATGGGTGGCATAATGGGGAGCCCTGTTTGCTGGCACTCTGTGAAACGTCTCCAAATTGCCTCTGCAAAGCATTATAGGTTGTCAGACTAATGTAGTTGAAGATAATTTGGCCTTTCAGTGAATTGAACCTCACAGCACGATTATACTCCACAACCAAGTAGAGTGTCACAATTATTCTTTCATGCTGAATTACCATATAATGCCATGAGTCTACCTGTCATAAGTCCTGTAGCCTAGCTAAAATTTTTTTCCCTTAAATCTATGGTTCAACAATAAATTTTTATCAACAATAAATTTCATAGCAAATCAAAGGATATGCTTGGACAAACAATCCGATACTCAAGGTTAAAAAACACACAAATAATAAATTGCTGGTATGTCATGTTCAATTTTCACTACGGCATTACACTGCAATAACCATAACAGGATCTAAATTGTTGTCAGAACATTAAACAAACCCCCATACCTCACAAAGGCATCCTGTCTGAGTAATTCATACAACGGAAACAACTATCAAATTTTCCACTGTCCCACCACTGCACCATACATCAGTGCAATTTTATGTATTTGGACAATTCGTTGAATAAATTACTTCCATCCTGCCGGCTCTTGCCACTTCTGCTAAGAGTCGTATCAGTTTTAATTGTCTTTCTGTCTATAAGGAGCCACTGTTTTTCTGGCCCCTTCCTGTGCTTACTTCCTGAGCACCAAAATAAACTACAAACACCCATCAGACCTGGAGCTAGGGGCATACAACTGCGAGAGAGAGGAGTCCTCTCAGAGGCCAGGAACTTCTTTCCTCTCCTGCCACATGACAGCCCCTGACATGAGTTTGGAAGGAACACAGCTCTTTCAATATCAGAACTAACTAAAAGCTAAAACTACCTAAGCCCCAATACTGCTCTGTTTTCATTTGTTTTTGTTTGTTCGTTTAGTTTACTTTCTTCTTTCACTATAGCATTCAGCCTGGCATGAATGGGAGACAGGCTGAGCCTGGGTTAAACGTCCCCGTTCCATCCAGAATGGGAATCCAAACTGAGTCAACACAGCTCTCCAGCCCATTCCTGGCAAGCCCCAAAAGCCATTTCCCTTCTGCCTATTGCTCTCAAGCAAATGCCAAGCCCTCCCCTTCCCCCGTCCACTCCCAGGTTGAATAGCAAACCTTCCTTGATGCATAGAAGCTGCTGCCAAAAGTACAGGTGTAGAACAAGCAACACTGTAATGGGCACAAAGAAACTTTGTCTATACTAGGTGGAGTTAACGACTTTCCATCGTGTTTCTCACCACCTTCAATAGTGGGCTAAACTGACACTGACCAAGAGAAGTCCGATCAATTGGACGCAACTCCAGTTTCCTAAATAAGATGCGCTTGGGTTTGCCTACAATTCAGCAGATATACTGGTGGGGCCAAATCCCAGGTCAGATTAGTAAATGGAAAGAAATGTGAGAACAGGCTCCCAGGCACCCCCAAAGCAACTTGGGTGCTGTTTTAAATGATTCTATCACCAATGTTGTCACAGTCAAATAACCACACACATAGTGGCTACTTGGAGTAATACTAGTAAGATGGTGCCAAAGACACCAGTTCAGGCTGAGTGACTTTCGCTCTTTCCAATAGGAAACAACCTCACTGAATTGGCTCCAATATATGTCCACCGCATACCAAACTCTGCCCTACAGCATAGGGCTTGGTTTGTGACTCCCGTTGGCCTAGTCTTGCTTTTCAAGGTAACACAACAGAAGGAAACCCCATTCTGAGAAGTTAGCCCCAGACTCTGTGACCCTGTTTCAATTTGGTAGCCTTGCTGGGTAGTAGAAGGTAACTCTTTATTTATAAGCCCAAAAGCAATAATAAACACAGAACTATGATTTACTCCAAACCTTCCTATTATTAAAACACTTTGTCTTACAGTTTTATTGATTTACACTCTGTCCCACTTACTTTTTTAGCATCTGAAAACAATCAAGGCACAAAGCTGCAAAATGTTTGGACATTAATTGTTAGGAGACAGCACTTTATTCCAGGCTAGGGGTTTGAGGACCCGACAGCGATGCATTCTGGTACTGCAATGATTTATGGTCTTGTAGCAATAACGATGCACCAGGGCCATTAACATATTGGCAGGCCCCAGGATGGATTAGTGGCATTGATTATTTCATGGGCCGCTGATACCCATTTGTTACGAGGAGCTCAAAGATGGCCTCTCCCTGACTGAAATCTTTTTATGAGCAGACAGCATTTTAAGTATTAGGAACCTGGGATTTGGGCCATTTTTTATCATCTTTCTGTCACCTTACCTTAGTATGCAACGCCCCCCCCCCAAAAAAAAAGTGTCAAAAAATTAAAGTTCATTCTTCACCACCAGCCTTAATTCCTCAACTCATCATAACCATGTCTTCTTTAAAAATTAATGATTGCCAGCATTTAGCCACTGGTTGTTGCTATGAAGATCTATGCAAAAAGCAAGGATCCCTATAGAGTGTGTGATATATGGAATGCTCTTTATTACTACAATAAAACTTACTGACATTTCAATACTTCTGCAAATAGCATTATAGTATCAATCTTCTGAATTAGGTTGAAAATTAAGTTGTAAATTAAAAGAAAGTGTACTTTGGAATACAACATGATATGTCACCTAGAAAAGGACCTTTGTGCATTATTGAGCTCAGCTGGGCAACAGAGATGAGCCCAGGGCCACAGCAGTGCTGCTGGTACTCTGAAGATCTGGATTCCGCCAGAAGAGTCATCCAGACATCCTGGTATACTCTATCACTATGGACATTTTTTTTTTTTTTAAAAGCTCAAGAGATGTGACAACAGCCTTTTATAAGTACAACAAGACTTCAAATCTTAACATATTTTTCTCTTTTGCCACATTCTTACCATAAATTTCAAATAGGGCATATTTGGAATAAAATACACAGAAATTACACAGACATCATGCTTATAATGTGCATATGCATATATAAAGACTGTTTCTTTCTCTGTGTTATCAGAATCAAAATTACTCTCATCTCCACCCACTCACCAGCCCGGTCTTCAAAGATGCACAGAGCAGAGGAGTTATCCAGCACACTAAATGACAATTCCCAAAGCTTGGATGGCTTCAAAACTGTTAGGTCCAAAGGCTAATGTCACATATTGTAAATTACAAACAGTCTCAGATCACAGCCAACATGAAATGGTTATGCAAGACTACTGACTTCCAAATGTGTACTTACTGAAAAGTCAAATGTCTTCAATCACTCTGATCTATCTTCCACAGCATTCTCTGTACTGAGCTGAGACTGCACAGTTTAATAAAAGGCTGTGCCAGGCATTCAAAACGTCTTGAGGAAAACCCAAACTAATCCCAGCCCACCATGATCTCTCCCCATGGTTTCTCAGGCTAGCTTATCTGTTTCTTCAGATTTAGATGAGAAGCCTTTTTGAGAAGGCATCCATTTCTCTCGTATCCCACCCCCCACCCCTGAATTTTCAGGGGTCTACCTACACTGGCCAGGGAGAGGGACATGGTTTCCTCTCAAGAGCCAGCTGTGGCCACCTGGTAGTGGCAGGTTGGGATGAGAAGGATTCAGAGGCAGAGCTCTGGCTCAGCAGGAGATGGTACCATAATTAATTAACATGTGGACCGTAGACACAGGGAGGTTAAGCTGGATGGCAAGGGATACTTTAAGAGCATTTTCGCTCAGAGGATGGGCATAGAAAACTGAAGCTGCTTCTCAAAGAGAGTTTGAACACAGATCATGGATCAAAGAGTTTCAGAAGTCAGAGAATTGTGAGATGACCTAATCCAAGCTGTTTATTTCATAGATGGAAAAACCAAGACATGTTGCACAGTGACTCATGTAAGGTCATACAACTAGTGGGAGAGACACAAAATCCTATGTTTCCTGACCCCACTCCCACCCTCTGCACCTACGGTCTCTACACAATACCCCAATGCCTCCTTTTTTGCACTATCTTACAACCTGTTTGTTTATCCTCCTTTCCCATGTGTATAATTTTCTCCTTTTACTAAGACTTGATGTACTGTTACAGACTTCTCAAATTTGGGGTTGTATGATAATACAGAGACTAAATAACCTATATTACTGCAAATTTAGAAAACAATTTGGAAGTATTCAAGGTATTCAACAATCTGGTAATTCAAGGTTAAGTAGAAAACAACACAAGAAGTTTGCCATTTTTCTTGTTAAATTTTGAATTTCATTCTGAATAGGGAAGAAAGAGGCTGTAAATGTGAGCATTCAAAACACAAAGGCATTATGGGCTTCGGCCTCCAATTTATCAGGCCTTTATACAAACATAGAGGCAAAAAAAGCCCCCTAAGACCCTTAAAAAAATCTCCAACCATAACCAGCCTATAAATTAATAGGAAAATGGACTTTCCATTTCCCGTGGAAATTAAAACTCTCAAAGACTCTTTGCAGTTCTCTGTGATAGAGCCATGGGCTACCCACTCACTGAGTACACCAAGGCCTCCACAGCACAGCAAGGGGATAGAGTGGGACTAAGGGATACCACCTTCATTACCTTAGCCAGCAATCCCAAAATATTGCGTACGATCCTACTTGCTCCCATAACATCTAGAAACAGTTTTTCAGGAAAGGTCAATCTCCCTGCCTCCAAGGAGAACACATGCCCTCCTTTCTCTAAAAGAAGAGCCTCTTTCTTGTTAAAAAGTTAAAAATTAAATCCCTCCTGGAGACATATTCCACTACCTGGAAACAACCCTGGGTGACCACGACAAAATCTACCAAGTGGAAGTAGGTGCCCTGTAGGTCTAACTTAATTTGCACAGGCTTTAAGGTGAGCCTATATCTTTTTATTCACTTCCTGGTTAAAATGGAGAGTACTAGGTTACCTTCTCCCATAGAGTCACCCCTGATCTAGCTGAGGAATTTCCTTCAAGCTTCTCTTCTTTAAGCAAATAATGTCAACTCCCTAAGCTCTTCAGATACATCACTTCAAAACCTGTTGTCTCTATAGTTCCTCTGGTCTTTTGCCAATTTTCCTGCATCCTTCTTAAACTGGGTATTCCATATGGCCTTATAGGGCTGGGTGTTAATTGAAGAACAGCCTGAGTGTTTGGACATGTTATGCATCTATTACCCAATTGTCAAACTTGTAATGTTTGCTGTATGACTAGATCTTTGGGGAAATGAACACCAAATGAAAATTTACCCTAATCTATTTTTCTTTTTCTTCTCTTGGGGCTCTTTCTGATGATTTGTTAATCTACTTCACTTTATTCTACAAGCTCAAGTCAATCACACAACCAAAATTAACAACCCAGACCCAGGGAAGGAGTAAATGGTTATCGACTGAAGAACTGGTCCTCTTTGACATATTTATTCTTTTTGTCTGCAACAGCCACTCATAAACCTGACTTAATATGGCTACAGAATCAAACAGCACATAATAATGGAAATGATTCATACATTGCTCTCGCTTCCTAATTCTACATAGTTTTTTTTCACTTTTACTAAAAACCTACTCTATTTTTACAGTAAAATCATACTAATTCACCTAATACATTTGGAAGTTGTGGAAAAGGCTAAAGTTGAATTTTGTCCTATTGATGATGGAAAACAAAGCCAGGCTCTTAGCAGGTGGTTAATAAAGGACAAGTCAACTAAATAAATAGTGGTGCATTTCATGAGTGTTCTCAGTTCTTCACCCTCCCTGTACCTGTGCTTTCTGCCAGGTGGCTTTGCAGTTCCATCAACTGGAGTACCCATGCCTGATCCATTAATGATCTTCTTGGCCTCAAGACTTCATTAGGCCCAATGTGCCAGTTTTGAGTCTAGGCCTTAAGGGACATCATGTGATTCCAGTTGCCTTGTCTAACCCCCAAACCCCCACCCCAGGAGCTTCTGACATCCCAAAGATAAAGAGCTCATTCAGGAAAGCTTTAAGGTCACAGAAGAAATAAAAGATGTGTGTACCAGAGCAGCCCCAGCCAATCCACAAAACCCGTGGGCTTGATAATAAATGTTCGTCACTGAGTGTCATCAGTCACTGGGGTAGTTTGTTAAGCAGTACTGTTGGATCAACAAGTGACATGCAAGAAAATGCTCCATGTAAGACACAGGTCATGTTTGATCACCTTAAGTAAAAGGAATAACCATTTATACATGAAAAAAATTTAAAAGCTAATTACTAAGTAATCTTAGCTCATTTAACTCTTTCTCCAAGAATCTCTCCTTCCTCAATAGCTAGGGACCTTATTTTCAGGCAACAAAATATTTTAAAAAGCTAAAATAATCATAACCAATTGTTTTCCAATAACTAGGATGACTCTTGGCCAAAAAAGGCAGAAGAAAGTTTTACTCAGTGGTCAGAGGACACAAACTAAAGAACTAAATAATGAAAGAAGAGGCACTTCCGAGATCCTGATCAGAGGCATCATAAGGCATGTGCCCGTTTCCATGGACACTCTACCCTCTGCTGGTTCTCCAGATGAACATATGTTCTTCATTTTGTAGGGCATGATGGTACCACCTGAAGAGCTAACTGATTTTACCAGTTGGGCTAACAGACAGGGGATCTCCACTGCTTTGCTTCCTGGTTCCTGGATACCACATAATGGAAGCAGACCATCCCCACAACAGACAACCTGCGGCAAGGAGTTCCCTTTCAGAAGCATCGCTACCTGCCACCAAGGTGGCTTCTGCAGCTTGGCAATAAGAGCTATGCCATTAAAGGCAAGTTTCCATTTTATACCCAAGTCTTCTGCAGCAGGGTCCACGTTTCCCCAGGAAGCTTGATTTACCATCCCATCGCCCTGTTTTTATAGGGCTTGATTCTGCAAGTGGAGCTGATGGAGACCTCAAATACGAGTCACTGAGTCCTCAGGTAAAATTGTAGATTTACAAGCCTACTGAAGTCATTCTGTCACACTCATGTCTTCTCAACGCACCTCTGGAGGGGACTCTCTAAGGCTTCAGCTGAGCTCCATTAAATACCATCATACCCAGTCCCGCCAAAGATTTCCTCCTCTGAGCCCAATTTCCTTCACCCCAGACCTTGCAATCCAGGAAGCCCTGTAAGCCCACAGAGTAAAAGGCTCAGATGCCTGCTGGCAGGCACATGCTAGTCCCATGACAGGAAAGCTGACTTGTGGAGTAGCTGCAGGGTCCTCTGGGGAAGGAGGGAGGGAAGCACAAAAGGGAGGAAAGACAAGACTCTGAGTCATGTTGGTGAGATTTTCACAGCTAATCACACACAAGACTGACTCACTGCTCACATTGCTCCACTCACTCATTTTTCATATCATACTTTTCACTGCCCCATCAGCCTGTTCCACCAAGGTCAAATGAACGGAGTGATAGCACGCATACCATACTGAGATTTATTACAAATGGAGCCAATCACCTTTTATGTGGAGCAAATGTGCTCCTGAAATTTTCATTTATGAAGATGGAACTGAATATCAGAAGTCATCTGAGAAGGAGACAGGAGAGGAGAGACTCTGTCCAAACGGCACCGAGGAACCCATGTGGTTTTCTTTCCTATGCAAAGATCAGACTCTGAGGCCACTTGCCTGAACCTAGGTGTATCCAAGAATTAAATTAATCATTTCACAGCTGAAGTTCCACCTTTGTCCTCTTTAACAGAGAGAGGGAAAGGGTATCTCTGACAAGGTAGTTTTTGATCATAAATGAAGTACATTTGAACAAGAACATTGTTCCAAGATTTTTATATCCTTTAAGGTACTTTGGGTGACAAATAGCAGAATACCTAACTTAAAGTGACTTAAGCAATAAGGGTTTATTATAAAACCACACAGGAAGTCAAAAGGTAAGATGGTCTCCAGAGTTAATTCCTCTGCTCATGTTATCACCAAGGATATAAGTGCTTCCCATCTTTCTGCTCCACCCTCAATTCAAAACCTCCCCTCACAGGGAGAAGATGTTAAGGCCATTTCAGGCATCACATGCACACACAACCACATCCAATGAAGGAGGTGCATTTTCTCCCATGGTTCTCTTTTTATTACAGAGGAAAACCTTTCTCAGAATTTCCCCACCATATAGGAGATGGCACCTCATGTCCCATTGGTCATAATAGTGTCTAAACCAGTCACAGGGGAGGGGAATGGAATTGCTTGGGATGGGCTTAAACCAATTAAGATTCAAACTTTAGGGCTAAGAAGAGGTACTTTCCACGATGGCACAAAGGGTTAAATATAAAAGCAGAACTCTGGGAACTGAGACAAAGGGGAACCGGGTGGTTTTTGGATGGGCAACCAATATGGCTGCCAGAGAATGGATTCCATTCTTGCCTCAGGAATTTGTTTTTCCTGCGGCTTCTGCTTTTCCCAATATCTCCCTGTCTTCCTTCCTTACATCATGGAGGTCTCGGCTCAAATGTCAAGTTCTCTAAGGGGCTTTCTCTGACCAGCCCATCTCAAACAGCCACAAACTTACCCCTATCACTCTCTATACTTTAGTTTTCTTCATAGATCTCTCCATCATATATGTGTGTGTATATATTTGCTAATTTATCTGTTGTCTACCATGCCTCTCTAAAATATCAGCTCCTTGAGGGCACAAGCTATGCTTCCTGGCCCTAGAACAATACGTGCCACATAAAAGACACCCAAATGTTTCCTGAATGGCTGAATGAGTATATGGCATCAACTGGTATTTCCCATCTTAGTCTCACTTCTCTACTGCGTTTGCCATGCCAGCAAAACAGATCTCTTAACTCTTCTCTATTTTCCTGTTGCCATCTTTTTTGCTAACCCTCATCCCTCCCCTGCAATACTCTTCCTACCACTCCCCTGTCTATTTAAAAGCCTAGCGGGAAGCAGCTGTGTCTCAAGCAATTGCACTCCCATTTATCAGGGTTCAACCCCCGGGATCTCCTGGGAAAAAAAAGGAAAAAGGCGTCCCAAACCTGCATAGTGCAGAGAAGCACAGGCCCCCGTGCGACAAAGCAATGCTCCAAAAAGACTATGACACAACCAGATAGAAAAATTGATAGACAGATAGATAGATAGATAGATAGATAGATAGATAGATAGATAGATAGATAGATAGATAGATAGATAGGCAGATAGATAGATAGGCAGATAGATAGATAGGCAGATAGGCAGATAGGCAGATAGATAGATGCCTAGCTGTTTCTAAGTGTCAGTTCAAATTTGCTTCTTTCATGAAGTTTGCCCTGATGATTCAATGCCACATGATCTCCTAAAAATCCGTAAAACTCATTTTACTCCTTTCAGGTATGTTTTTCATGCACCTAGACAGGTGCTGTATCCTTGGAGCTTGACTCATTTTCAATACCCTCATTTTGATCAATGAGGAAACAGAGTCACAGAGAGGTTTCAACCTGCTCAGTAATGGACTGGTAATAGAACATGATCTAGAATCAGTAGCCCCTATACAGGTATTAATATGCATAAGAGGGCATTATCCAATGGGCAATTTGTTTATATTTGCTACCTTACTGGATCTTTAGGAAGAAATGAATGGCAAATGAACATATAAGTCTGCGCTGATCACCACAAACAAATCACTCTGTCAGGTCCAAAAAGGGGAATGGGGCTCAAGTGAACGAGAAAGAGCCTCCTTACTCCTCTTCCTGTGGGTCTGAGCTCACCGACTGAATTGAACATGACAGTAGGGCTGGCTATAAAGGGAAATAAAACATGCCAGAAGACAGAAAGACATCAGCCACTTGACATTTCTAAGCCTTAGTATCTTCACCAACAAAAGGAATGGAGTTAGACTAGATCAACTGCCTAGCAGTAGAACCTTCTTTTTAAAAAAGGCCAAAGTGAAACTCTGGGAGTAGAGCTGTTCTGGTTGCAATGGGGGCACTGCCAAGACCCCCACTCTCTGAGACTCTTGCTTGTCCTCAGCAGGGCTTCCTGATGCTCCTTCACCACCTCCAAAAGAGGTCTCTGCTAGCCTTGAAAAATGAAAATACTAAAGTAGATAACCACGGTACTAATAGCACTGAGAATATTTAATGACTACAGTGACTTAATGACCAGTTTATACTCTCTAAGGCTCTAGGAAGAAGCTGCTCATATGAAGAAGACATTGATTTTTCAGAAACAGTCATAAATCAAATGTTCATAAATCAGGAATAGATGGGTAAATGGAAGGAACACGGGATAGAAGGAGGGAATGAAACTTTGATAAATTTTTAAAAATACTTAAATTATCATCATTTGCCAGTTAGATTTAAGTTTATCACTATTATATTAATGTAGGAACAAAAAAAATGTGTACAGCTTAAATGCCCAAAAATAAGAGATTGGCAAAGAGAATTTGTCTGAGTATGCTGTGCCTCCACTAAAATCATCATTTATCAGAAGAATTAATGACAAAAGAATATGTTCAAAATGCTACTGATACATGCAAAAAGCATGGTACAAAATAAGTTAACGGAATGGTCCTAGTTTTCTAAAATGTAATATAGATACATATTTCTTAAAAGAATGGAAAAATACATCACAAAATATTAACAGTGGTAACTTTTGCATGATAATTGTTATTTCTTCAGAATTTTTCAATGTTTCCAAACTTTCTGCAGTGAACATATATGGTATTTATAATGAGAAAAATAAGATTGAAAGAAATGGAGAGGTATAAAACACACTGAACCTTGTTTTGTTTATTACCCAGCCAATTTAAAGGCACAAAAATCCAAGATTTGAAGGGATGTACCAAAATTTCAAAATTGACTCCAAAGGAACACTGAAGAATAAGAATAGTCTCTGAACCAACTGTCAAAATTATCCTAAGTGATTTATTTAAAAAATTATTCTGCATGTACTTTACCCCATCCCGCTATATCAGAATTTTGGTACTTGCTTTTACTTGCTTCTGGGAAGCACAGATATAGCGATTCTTAGGATATGAGCTGGTAAGCAGGATGTGAGCACCATGGAAGCTACACAAAAAGGCACAAGAAACAAACTCCCCTTGACCTGCCTCTACAAATCAGGGTACCACACACAAGAAAGTTACCATCCTTTTCCCAAAGCTTCCCATTGTCCTCTCAGATACACCGGTGTCCCTATTACAACACAGTCAGGAGCTCTGTCTGACCCGTTATGTTGAGCTGTGTCTCTGGACCACGTGTGAGCCAGCTTTCATAAACTTAATTTTATCACTTGTCAAGTTTTTCAACCTTTGAAAAATTACTCAATATCAGGATTAATATACAATATAATATCCAAACGGTTAGCCAGCTCTGAACCCATCTTCTTCCAAAATGATACTAGACATGGGCAGGGGGGTGGCGTGCCACATCCTTTAGTCTGCACGGAGAACATGGGTGTGAGCAGGAAGACAAATCCGCTTTTGAACAACATCGGAGTGATAGATAATCTATGCCAGACCTGAAAATATGTTTCGTGGCTCTCCATGCAATAGACAACTTATTAATTTCATTTTCTAAAACACCCATTCATCATTTCTAGCAAGTCCACAGCCCTTCTCCAAACATCTTGGCTTTAATTGTAAAGACGGCTTTTACTGCATTCTGGGGTCCTTCAAGAGCCGAAATTGCTTATAACTCGGTCGCTACCTCTGACATTGAGCCTTAGTGGAGTCTGGAGGTAGTCCACAAGAAAGATACCTGCCCACAAACCAGGTGTGTAGGCACGAAATCAAACACCCTTCAGAAAACCCCAGACACTCTTCACCTTTCCAGGCCATTTCTTTGCCTGCAGACTGAGAGGGAAAAAAATGAGAGAAGGAACCCACTATTTTATTTGGGGATGGAAAGTAGATAGAGGATCTATAAGACACATCAGCATCAATTCTGAAATAGAGAAGTTACTTCAATATATTCCAAAATGAGAAAGAGACTTCCCCAAGCTCCATAAGGAGCTCTAATGTACTAAAAATAAAGGGGCTTATTTTGAACCTACCACACAAAAGCTGGATGGTATTACATTGGGGAGAGATTTCCTTTTCACTTTCCCAATAATTCCTGTGTTTTTTAGGTTTTTCTTTTGGAATTTTAACATTAATCCTTAGCCAAAATCCCTAAATCAACTGGTCTCAGAATAATCACTTTTTTTCTCTTTCACACAGGGAAACAAAGCCCTAAATATATATTTGAGTATGGTATTCAATTGTAATGATCTGATTTACCTTCTATTTCTTTGGATCACCAATTGTACTATTAAAACAAAAAAAAACCTCAAAGAGCTTTTAGACCACAAACTCATATTTTCTGAAACAAGCATACTGTAAATAATAAGCATTTTGTAAAATATATAGTACTAAACATTTTTCTTAGGGAAAACAGATTTATCTTTCCTTTTCTTTCCCAATTAATCCTTTCTTTGCCTAATATATCTTTCAATATGGGGTGGTGTTTGAGTTACAGCGTATTTCTGCCTTAAATTAAAATGTTGCAAGCATTAAATATCCAGTCGGTAAAGTGCATGGACAGGATAAATGTAAAAAGCCACTAACTTTCTGCCTGCACAAAGGAGACCTGCATTTTCATCACTAACACACGCCTTCATAAAGCAACCATAGATCTCCTTTCAGAAACATCATTTTCAAAGAAGCAGGTAAATATTATTATTTACTACACTAAGGCAACTATAACTGATTAAAGTAAATTTAGTGGAAACATTAAAATAATGGCAGGGAAAGAAAATATATTCTGCACAAACACTGTGTGAACTTATTGGAAATAATCAGCTGCTCAGTTTGAATTAAATGAGTGTGAGTGAATGGGGTGGGGGCTGGGGGTGAGGGGGTGAGCAAGAGAGGAAGAGCCTGGCCAGCGCTAGCTGGAATCTGCAGCCTTCCCTCTGCCCGTGGCTGGTAGGAAAATGTGCAAAGATGCAAACAATTCTTGGATATTCAGTTAGCAGTAAGTAAATTGCTGTGGGAGCTAAGGGCGGGCACACTTTAGCAGGCAATCCCTCTCTGTCTTTTATTTTGTTTGTCTGTGTTAAATTCCGCCTCTGCCCTCATCCATTCTCACATCCAGTTCCCCGCTTTGTCCATCCATCAAGCCCCTCACTTTGTCAGTGCTGACTTCATCCCGGCTCTCTCAATCCCGTCCCAGCCATCGCGCGGCCACCAGGGAGCCCCTCGCCCTCTGCCACCTCCCGGCCCTGCTTCCCAATCTGCGATCTGCTGACGGAGGGCCCTGCTGGCTGCCTGTCGTTTTCTATTGCACAGGCCAGCGAAAACACTAATACTCAACCTGATTCCTATCGTCTTGTTTTTCACCTTTTCTATCGAGGGGAATGGAAAAGAGAAAGACACAGGGAGAGAGGAAAAGGGGGGTGCGAGAGATGGGGGATGGATAATGGAGAGAGATGTTTGCTGAATTTTCTAAAACAATTTGCACACCAGTCAGGTGGAGGCTCAATCCAGGTTCCCGTACCACACATCAATAGAAATCACAGGGAGAAAATGTAGCACTAATTAAGGGTTGATAAGCTGTAGTCAAGTGCAGTTTAGGGGAAAAACAGCAGACTTACCCAGGCCTGTGCAAGCTCAAATTTATACAGCACTTTCAACGCCAGCCTAGGAAGGAAATTTTTCAATGCTGTATTCTTTTAAAAAAAGAAAAAAGTTTTTCCTTCAACATAAAACAGGTTAGGAGAAAAATATTAGATGATCATTTTTATTCAAAAGATCATTTGCCAAACATTTCACAGGGGAGGGGGGGAGCCTCCTAAAGAGGAAAAAATAGTTACCTAGCAACAAAACTATTTTAAAGCATTCTTCAGTGTATTGCCTGATTGTATGCTCTTAATTCAAAGGTGTATAATTCTCAGCACCCGCTGAGAAAATAATAAAATATTTTTCCCTGAGTTTTAAACTCTCCTTTTTTGCTCCTTAACAGGGGAAGCTTCACAACAGCTATAATCAGGATGATAAAAACTTTTCAATGTTATACATTCCCTCAAATTTTACTGTTGAAGTGGGGGAAAGAAGTCATTTAAAATACAAGAGATAAAATTAGTAAAACTATAAAACTATGCTTTAAATGATTTTCTAAAATAAAGGAGCTTGTAGGATAGGCTTTTCTGCACAGGACTCTAAAAAACTGCTGAAAATAGCACAGTGGATTATACTGATAATTACAACTAGCATTTGGGAGGTCTTACAACCTGCAAGACATTTTCATGTATGTTACTGGATCCTGGCAGCACTGCCATTCTCTAGTCTAGCGCCTGCTTTTAAGACCTGAGAAAACTGAGGCTCAGTGATTCAGGAACCTGCCCAAAATCAAATTTTTGTGACATAGCTGGACCAGGATTTAAAAGTAGCTGCTAGAATTCTAATTCCCTGTCCAACAGACAGGCATAGCCCATCACCTCGCTCAAAGGCTTCTTTTCCAATTAAAGAATAAAGCCTGGATATTCTAATGGCATAGAAATGATTAGACTGAAACATTCCCTCAGTACTACAAAACACTGAGTTTGAAATTTTAATACATCAGTCCAAATTCTTATTTAGGAAGAAAATTCACTTATTTGTTGAATGAAATACTGTTAGGCTGTGCCTGGAAGCAAACCCAGAGAAGTTTCCAGAAGGCTTTGAGAAACAATAGTGACTCAGGAATAAATGTGACGCCTCCCAAGGCAATGACTAAGAAGGGCTAAACACGCGCTTGGAAGTTTACATTTTGATGTGTTTCTTAGGAAATCATTCACAGTCTCTTGTGGCTACACCTTGTCTCACTGATGATTTGGGAGGCAAAGAGCAAATTACTAACCCAGGCATGTAAAACCACAGCATGAAAAGAAAAGGACTGCAGGGCCAGCCAGACCTCCTTGCATGCCTCTCAGCCTTCCCTCTGCACTGCTGCCACATGTCTGATCCAGAACCTTCTTCCATACCTCGCCCCTCATCCCTTTTGTTTCTCAAACCCACATGCCCAGACAGGCTTTGGTTGTGACAGAGACCAGGAAAGAAAAAAATTTTAAAAGGCAAGAGCACAAAGTCTCCTCTGCTGATCTACTATACACATCAGACATCTCTAATTAGACAGCAACAAAATTTTATTAATAGGATGGACATTATAGAATGAGCTTGTTATAAATGGGCCCTGTCAGGGCCTTATTCAGCTACCAAATGAGTATTCTCAGTTCAGTGCTCTCATCTGAGGCATCACGCCTAGTGCTGGATAACAAATGATTGCTATTAACCGTATTGTTAGTAATGATGGCTGAAAACAAACAAAAACCCATAAATAACAGTCTACAGAAAAATTAACCCATAAACTTGATAGATATCCAGCTGAGAAATAATAAATGACACTTTGGGGCCTGCTGGGAGAAGCTAGTGGTTTTTGTTTTCCTCTCTGTCATTAACACATTTTCTGTGCTAAAAATTAGATTCTGATATATAATTATCAACGCTCCCAGATATTAATTCTGCTATTGCTCCCTCGGTTTCTCTGCTGGCTGGGCTATAATGTTATTCACAGATTACTCTGAGAAAACACATCAAACACTTAACAGAAACAGGTCAAAGTGACAAGCAGCTTTTGCTGACAACACCAACCTGCACTGTCTTTTTTTTTAACTAGGGACATAAAACAAATTTCTCATATTAATTAACGAGGGTTCCCTTCTACCCACAACAGGCCTGTGCAATGCCATGTGAGCTAAACAAATTCCCTACTTCCCTAGTGGAGGCTGTCAAGGGAAGCAAGCAGTGACAGAGTTATCTTGTGTCCATGGCATTCGAAGCCACATTCCTTAATGCCTTTGGGGAATGAGGCGGGAATCAAAGCAACTTTCCAACTGCAGAGCATCTCTCACCTTGAGCCCCTGCCTCTCAAAAGGCTGACGGGAAGGGCAAGGGCATACACATGCAATTAAGCAGGTGAGCAAGACAGCTTCCCCAAAAGGAGCCAGGATTTCAGCAATGGAACCTGCAACTGGCACTGGCACTAAGAAAGGACTTGACTTCCCCAAAGGCCATGATGCCTGCACAATTAAATAACCTTGACTGGTGTACGATCTCACCTGCCAATGGTTTATGTTTTATATCAAATTCATTGGGTTCTTCTGTGGACAGACCCTTGTAGTGTAAGCAAGTGAAGATGCACGTGTGCAAACGCACACCCAGTATCCTCTCACGCACAGGTGTGAGTGTCCTCATCACCAGGACTGCTGTGATGGTTGCGGTCTACTCTGGATTTCTTCTACTGGCATTTCTTGGAAATTTTAATTTCAAGGAAAATAACGGGAAAGAACTTTTGTTAACTCAAAAAGTTGAGCTTGCCCATTGAGACGATATATATCATATCATTTATGTCCAGCTGAAAATAAGATGATGAAATTTGAGGTGAAAAACTAAGAGAAGGAAAAAAAAGATCCATGCAAATAGGATAATGCAAATAAGTGAATGAACAAGCAGTTACATGACCCATTTGCCAGGGCAGACTGTTCTACTGGGAAAAAGAGGCTGCAGCTTCCAGATCCTGAGCAAAGATTTTCAAACACAAGCTGTTTTTTTACTAGTTAGGAGAATAATAGTAAACATAGGAAAATTCTTTAAAATTAGGCCATAGGGTCCATCTCCTGAAAAACAGAATCAAAAGTGGGTTTGGGGAGGAGTGAATGCAGGAAGCAAAGAAGAGAAAGAAGAGATGAAAATAACGGGCACTAAAAATTGCTGCTATGTAAACAGCAGGCACAACTGGATGGGGTGTTTTGACCACCAATTTAGAAAACCTCTCTAATCCCAAACAGTCGTTTACTTTCCCAAAATCTAGGAAGGGCCCAGGCTGGCCAATTATCTAACTGATACTTTTGAGGTGGGCTTTTTTAATTTATAAGTGAGCGAACGATCTCCCGTGTCACGTACCTCGTTGCTAACCCCCACTCCCCGCCCCGTGATCACGTTGCCTCCATGACAAGAGCCTAAACTGCAAATCCCACACCTTCCATGCGCTCCATTTTCTCCATATCTGGCATTGCGATATTAAATAACTATAAAACTAGAAAGCCAAAATAACTAAATCACCTGGCAGCCAATTTCTGAGAGTTAAACCACAAACCCGGAAAATGGTGGAGTGTGTTGAAATAATGTAAAGGAAACCCATAAATTCAAACTTTATGTTCTGTAAAGAACAAATATGAAAAAGGCATCAAAATAATGAAAGATTGTTTATGTATTCTGGCATGAAATGGGAATGTGTTATGAGAGAGAGAGCAGTGGCGGAGACAGATCGACGAAGCTGACAGTGTGGTATTCATCCTGCGTGGTGGAGCAGACGTCCCGCTAGTGGCAGTAGACAGCGCAATAAATCAAGGGCTCTCGAAGCTGTACCTACAGCTTATTACATCCAAGATGACAAATAAATAATAATCCCTGTCAGAGCGGCCCTTTGCTCAAGGATTGAGCCTGAAACCTTTGGCTCATCACTCCTCATCTTAAGTGAAAACACTAGAACTAGGGAATTGGAGGCCACGGTTTGCTAAGCTCATGAAACACAAAACAAGCGGGACCCAGGAACTAGGACTGAACAGGAAAGGTCAAGAAGGAAGGAAGGATAAACATTTAAATAATCCTGCCCGAGAGGGGGCAAAGCAGCTGAATGGATGAGGGTTAAAAAAAAAAAAAAAAAAGTCCTAAACATCAGGGGGAGGAAAAAAACAAACAAACAAACAAAAAACCCTGACACGAATCCCTCTTCCTCACCCCTAACAGGGATAAATATCGGGCTGAGGTTTAAAACAAGCTGGCAGGCAATATATCTCCTGGATCCAAATACCCAGTGGCCATCCCACGCTCAACCCTTCAACCCTTCACCACCGTGGCCTCCCCCTGCAGGGACTTCAGTTCACTTTGCAGCACCCAAGACAGGCCAGGCAAGAAGAAGGCTGAGTCATAGACCCATTCCTATGTCTCCCAGATTAATGTCTCAGTTACCTGCTCTTACGTGCATTTCCTAACTGGCTCTTCGAGATGGGGTCCACAGAGACCTCTGCTTCTAAGTATGCCTGGCATCCATAGGCCTCATGACCTTGAACTTGCCCTTTAACAGTGAGCATCACTGTTTCCTACTGTTCCTGACTGAGCAGGTGGAAAGGATTTCTCTGAAGGCCCCAGGCAGCTCTCTTTTGGCACATCCCTCTGCTCAATGTCTCCATTGGCTTTCCAAGCAAGGTCATTGCTTCTCCCCATACAGCATGTCTCCAGTTCCTTTGCTGCCCTTGGGAAAGCATGGCGCGGGGGGGGGTGGGGACAGCAAAATCTGACAGGGTGAGAAGGCCTGGGACCCCAGCTCCCCAGAGGGGTACATACTATCCTAGTGACCCCCAACTATTGTGCCGACTGCCTTTCAGCCAGCTGACTACAAATAGCCAAACCCCCCAGGCACTAAAAAAAAATATGTTCTATGATTTGAGAGAATCACATAAAGATGTTGCCAGTGCATGGGCATGAAAAAGAATCACCACCAAGACCTAAATCTCTTTGGCTCAAGTAAGCATTTCTGACATTACAAAAGGGAATAGTGTTTTAGGTTTATCTTGGCATACTGGTAGGATTTCTCTCCCTCCCCACTACCGCTTCATTGACCCATACTTCTTTAGACAAAAGGAGCTTGGCAGGGTAGAGCAAGTACCTGCTTTGGTCAAGTGACCCTAAGTTCCAATTTGACTCCATACCAGTTGGATGACCTCAGATAGGTCGCTTAAACTTCTCTAAGCTTTGGTTTCCTCATCTGGAAAAAAGTAGAGCTGGTACTTCCCAATTCATTGGAATTATTATGAGATTAAATGAGATCACACACTTGATGGCTGCTAAAATGCTGGACACTGGGCAGATGTCAAACCCCATTCCCTTCATTTCTCTCTACTTCCAGGTTGCTTTTTTCCTTATTTTCTATTCTCTAATAAAGCAGAATTTTAAATAAGTGATCTCATCCATATGAGTCCCATAAGTCTTCAAAATATTCATAGTTTTCTACGGGAACACAAATTTCTTATGAAAATCACTTCAGCCCAGAGCAAACACACAGCACAGAACTTGGGAGAAAGTCATCTAAAGCTTTTAAAAGCTCTCTGGTTATAACTGGGTAAATGATGAAATAAGATGGGGTCTCAGTGGCCCAATAAACAATAGAAAATGCATATGCAAGAAGACATACATTACATTGTTATTACTGCAAAAAATATGGGCTAAAACTAAATAGCCCATTGTAGGGCTTAAAAGATATTTAAAATGATTTTTTTAAAATGAAGAACTTGTTTGATAGAATAGTATGCAGTCATCAAAAATGATAGTTATAAAGCCCATTAAGTAACATGCAAAATGTATATGGTCTAAAGTCGAGTAAAAAGGCAGGACACAAAACTGACATTTGGCTCTAATTTTAGCTAGGCAGCATTAGGCCTCTACAAACAAAAAGGTTAATAATACACAAAAATAATAATAGTCATGTTAATGTGGCAGGACGTTCTTAGTCTTCCCATTTTTTTCAAACTTTCTATGATGATGCCTCACAACACTTTTTTAAACTTAAAAAGCGTCGAAAAAAATTAAGCAACAAAGTCCTTAAATGAGTTAAATGGAACACTGAGAGCAAAACTCACAACCACCGAGGTTCTTCAAGCTCCCACTGCTTCCTGTCACCTAAGACATCGTGGTTTGAGGAGGTAGGCAAAAGATGGAAGGAAGGACTTTCTGAGATGTTGTCGTTGGGAACGCCCCTGTACTGCAGGCCTCCCACATACGAGCCCGCCCAACCTCATTGCCAGAACTCCACCCCACCCTCGCCTGGTTCCAGCCTTGTCTCTGAGGTACTTCAGCCCCTCCCGCAGTATTCTTAGGTGACTTTCTCACCTCTAATGAGAAATCTCCCACCTCCCAAGTCTAAGGGACTGGGGAGTCCCTCCTGCACCCCTTGTAAGGTTC
Organism: Dasypus novemcinctus; assembly: GCF_030445035.2. Classification (NCBI taxonomy): domain Eukaryota; kingdom Metazoa; phylum Chordata; class Mammalia; order Cingulata; family Dasypodidae; genus Dasypus; species Dasypus novemcinctus. Next base: position 84,780,831 of record NC_080678.1, on the reverse strand, counting down.
TGCTTGTCTCCACCCATTTAATGTTCCAAGGAACCATTTCAAAGCTCAGCCACTGAGGACAGTTGGAGGTTAGGCAATCTTTAGGGCTACCTGCTTTCTGCATCTTTCCCTGAACTTCCGGTGGGACCCTAAATTGAAAATTAATAACTCAACTTTCTTCATGAATATTCCAACTCAAATAACTGTTGCTGATACATTATAGATTGGAGGGTTTTTTAACCAGAAGTCAGCTAGGGGCTCTGTCACTTTATGAAAATAAGGGAAAGAGAAAAAGACTCTGCAAAAGGGAACCTCGCTCTATGTGCTGCAATATACATCTAACTCATTTAGCAACAACAACAACAAATTCACAAGATAATTAGACTTTCCCCCCACACCCCAAGAGCCCTAGTTCCATCAGGTAGGTGAACGCATTATCTTTAGGACACATATTTATGCAATTTGGTTATAGAAACCTTCTAGTGTGGCGGTTTGAACTTATGGTCTTAATTTATTGTTCATCTATTCCCTTGTCTCGCTCACAGTTCCCTCAAAGGCACATGTAGCCCAGAAAGCCAGTTCCCTTTAGAGGTGGGGAAATTAGAGCCTCAAAGAAAGGGAAAGGGCCCAAAGAGTCAGAGATGATTCATCGCCATGAGCCCTGGGGCTAGGACTCGGGCTGCTGGTCTTTCTGCTGTACCACACTGGCCCCGACTACCGGTTGTCCATGCAGCAGAAAAGAAATGGTGACACCTTCCCAACACCTTGTAGGAAAGCATGAGACGTGGTCCCATACGGCCAACATGAGACCAAGACTCTTACCCCTGAACATGAACTAACTCCCTAACCTGAGGCTCAACCACAGTCAACAAATGGTCACCAGAAGGCTTTAGGAGGTGAGGAAGGGTAGTAATGCACCGGGCCTGATCCTTAAAACATGCCATTTTCCAAGATTAATTCTTAAAACACGTCATTTGAGATTCACTTGGGTTCATTGGCTTAAAAGAGGTTAACTTAAAAAAAGATATGAGAATGGAATAATAATGCAATCATTTGATACAATAATATCAACACTGCTGAAAGGTCTTTTTAAAATATAAACACGGCAATCCTGCTAATCCCCTATTCCATACATTTGCAGCAATACAAGAAAGCTGAGAGGTGGTTATTGTTGAATTGAAAAAGTCCCAGAATCCCACTAAGAAAATAATGTGAGACAATAATGCATATTTCAGGTACACACTATAACTGACTTAAATTGTTATGAATGTACTTCATACCTAATTACCTTTCTAAAATATGTCGGGGTATTTTGTCATAAACTCTACAGAGTCCTCTGTACCTCTACTAAATACTGCTCTGAAATGTGAACCCTTTGCTAATGTTTTTATTTGAATAACTTATTACCCAATACAGCAAGCATCAACACATTTTATAGAACCCGAACTTGGCTCTCTGAAATTCCTCCTACCCTAATGCCAGTCACTGTTGGGAGCATTTAGTTATAAATTGTCTTTCAATAAAAGTAAAAGCTCCCAAAACAACAAAATGAAAAGACACAGCAGCTTAAATCAAGGGAAGTCAATTTCCACATGCCGATCCTAAATATTTCATGGCCCTATTTTATTCTGACATTTGTAGATGACTAAAGTGTTACAAAGGAAATAAAATGCTGATTAAAGAGTTCACTGTCATAAAGGTTACTGAATTGTAAATGGCCCTTTCCATCTTCCTGTTAATAGGTACCCAGCTGTAAACATCATGAAGGATGTGACGGGAGGGCGGCTTCACTCCTTAAGGAGCTGTATGTACATTAATCACTGGATCACCAAGCCATGCTTAATTGCAAGCTGTATATCACACAAACCCATGGTAAGTAGAAGGAAACTCATTATTGCTGCTTCATAACTACTGGGTCCTTCTCATTTTAACCTTCTCACACCTGGGACACGTGGTTGCCTTACAACAGGAATGCAGAAAAGGTATTATACCACTAATTACAGCCCACGCTGGCACCTCCACCTTGGCTGCCCATAGAGAGGACAGAACTCTCCGGATCTGCAGCCATCCCCAATCTCATTGCCACTAGATGAGTTCTTAGAAGCCTCCTGACCGTCCCCCCAGCCCCACCCTCCAATGACATGCTGCCCCCCCACACCCCTTATTCCCTTCCTGGGGACAACATGTTGAAATCCATTACCCCTTGAGAGTTTACAGAACTGTTTAAATGATAAAGAAAAAAAACCCTGCAGTATATTTTGCTTTGACAAAATTATTGATTTAAATCCCATACAATAGCACAATACTATTTAAAGGTCAACCCAAGAAAAATGAGTTTACACCTAAACAGAGCCAAGCTTATCTGTCATGAAAGTGTAATGATGTGTTTATTCCCTCACTAGGGTGTATATATTTCTCAGGAAGATATAAGAGCCTACTTGCAGGTAAAATCTGCTCTTAAATGGGAATTTCGGGAGATATTTACATTTCAGATGGTGAAGCTGATATCTGAAGCCCTGAGACCCATTTCTGTACTTAATAGTCAGTTGACTATTTATTTTCATCGCCTAAAAATTACTCTTCCCACACCTGGGTCAAAACGGAGACACGCACACAAAAACTATAACCACAACTCATCCGGAATCTCTTCAGGAGTGCAAGGCCTGCCAACAGAATGCAAAGGTTGCCACAGTAACTGTCTCTCTTGCAGTTTAGTTTCTCTCTTCCGTTTCAAAAATATGGTAATAAAATGCTATAAGTTCATTATTTCTAGAAATATTTGCCATTCATGAATCTGTGTATGTGTCCTTTTTTTTTCTTTTCAAAAGGCCAGGGTACCTATCCCTTGGCCACCACAACCCTTTTCCAAGTGGCCTCTTCATGTACCCAGACCTGGGCTTCCCGAGGATGGGGCAAAGGTGCTGAGGGAATGAGGCCTAAACTCCTGCCTCCAGGTCACATCGTTTGAAGCCCAGGCCCACTGCTTCTTACTGAACTCCACTCCAGCACTGACCATGTTCCGGTACTGTACTAGACTGTGCAGGTCCCTTCACTTCATTCATTTGGCACAGACTGGCCGAGCACCTAACACGCACTTGGTGTTTTGCAGGGGACTCTCAGAGTCAGTGGTCTTGCAGGGCAGACAGATGTTGAATACATAATCACAAGTGAAACAACTGTCACAAAAGGAGACATTCAGGATGCTTATAAGAGCACAGAGCAAGAGAAGCCAAACTAGTCAACAAGGTATAGAGAAGGCCTCGGGAGGAAGTGACATTGGAATGGAGACTTGAAGGATGCAAAGGTGGTAACTAGGTGGGGAATGGTGGGTGAAGGCAGTAGGAACAGCATGTGCAAGGGCCCAGAGGCAGCAGATGGTCCTCTGCCCTCAGGACAGAGAAAAAACCAAGTAGCATGTAGTGACGCTGAAGAGGGCAAGGGAGAAATCCTGTAAACAAAGGTTAGGGTTCTGAACCCAAGGGAGCCTGCTGAAAGGTTTTCAGCCGGGGAGTGACACTACCTGGTGCAGTGTGGAAAAGGGGCCAGAAGGGTTATTTGGGGAACTCCCCTCGGGAGGCTCTTACTGTGATTGGGGCAATGACGGTGGAGTTGGCAGCCCAGCATTCCAAACAAACAGCACAGAACCCCTACTCCATCACCACGTGATCGAGTTCCAGAAACTGGAACCGTGGTTCTGGTGTTTTAAAGACTGAACCAAGTAGGCCCATGACTCAGCTATTAGAATCTGCTCACTTTTTTTCACAGGTGCCTTTCTGGCTGGACTGGGGATTATCGCAGCTCTGAAATTCTCATTAACTCCCTTCAGCACCCACCGACCAACTGGCAATTTTCCTGTCATCATGAGCTCTATCAACAGATGAGCTGGAAGAGAGCGAGCTTCCAAATCCAGGTCGTTTCTTGCTAACACTTTGAATAAAAGCTGCTTTTGTGTCTTAGGTCAGGAAGACGGCTGCAGCTATTGGCTAAAATCAGGTTTGAAGGTTGTTGAAATATAAATTTATCCAGATACCTTCCTGTTCTCCGTGATCATGGGTGCTGCACCTTGGCTGTATATGAACCTACGCGTGCATAAATTCTATTTCTCTTCCAGCTCTTCCCCCAGTGAGGCAAAGGGGTTTTTGCACACGAATCTTCTCTTTTTCTGTTGTTTGGCAGATCCTCTTAGCCTCTCACATTCAACAAATCCTAACTCCACATGCTTGGCCGAGCAGATCCCAGGCAAGCAGAACGCAGTCCCACATCACCCACCTGCTCACCTTCTCCCCCCCTCCACTTCCGAATCCCCTTCCCACACGACTGCGGACATCAGCCAATACAGTCATACCCAGTGCAGGAGCTGCTGCCTCCACAGGCAATGCTTGGTATTGCACTTCCTACTCCCACCACTCCAATCCCAATGCTGAGAGAAGTCAGCCCTGCTTCCTCACCACTAAGCCTCACCCGTATGCATCACATTATTGTTAAACAGGTGATTCTAATAATATCACACGAAAGTAGCAAAACTAAGAGGAAGAGTGGAAAGAGCGCAGGCTTTGCAGGCAGGCACACCTGGGCCCAAGGCAGAGCTCCAGGATCAGCCAAGCTGATGTAAGTCAGCCTACTGCTTCTCCTGGGAGTCTGATTCTTCAATATCTATCCATCCATCCATCCATCCATCCATCCATCTATCCAACAAATACATATTGGATGCCTACCATGTTACAGGAGTTTTCACATTTCTCTTACTTAATTCCTTAAAGTTCTTAGGTCAGTTTGATGATACACCCCAATGTCTATTTAGAAATTATTTACACCCACCATTGTACTGATACATTATAGATTCACAAAACATGAAAACAGACATTTTAAAGGATGAGTAAGAGAATATAAAGATTTTAAAGCAATTCTATGCATTAATGATGCCAAAAATCCTTGCGCTTACCAAAATATAGATACTATATATTAAATAAAATACATACATTAATAATTTTTATCAGAGAAATGTGATATAATTATGCCCCATTATTTTTAAAATATTGGCTTAACTTTGAAAACAAGCACTTGAGGTTCATTTTTACTTTCAATTTCTTTTATCATGGTTTTAATAAATGAACTGTAGTTCAAAAAGTTACTTAGTGTGGGTACATGTATTAGTGGCTGCTATAACAAATTAACACAAACTTGGTGACTTAACACAGTAGAAGTTTATTCTGTCACAGCTCCAGAGGCCTGAGGTCTGAACTCAGTATCACTGCACATAAATCAAGGTGTCCTTAGGGCCACATCCCCTTCGTGCTCTGGGAGAATCTCTGCTTTGCCTCTTCCAGCTGGTGGCTGCCCGGGTTCCCTGGCTTGTGACCACATCCCCCCAATCTCTGTTTTCATGGTCACATTGCCTTGTCCTCTTGTCTGTGCCAAATTTCCTCTGCCTCTCTCTTATAAAGACACCTGTGATTGCATTTAGGGTCCACCCAGATAATCCAGGAGGATCTCCCCATCGCAAGATCCTCAGCCTAATCACATCTGCAAAGACCCTTTTTCCATATAAAGTACATTCGTAGATTCCAGTTATTAGGACCTGATTTGGGGGGGACCAGTATCCATCCTACCACAGGAGATAACTGATCACTGCATGTGCTTATTAAATCATGATGTTCTTCTTTTATCTCACTAACCAGTATTTCTCAGGTCGTTCTTTAAATTCAGCAGCTAAATTTCCACATTCCTTGATGTCAATTAACCAAAATGTCTGGCAATTTGACATTTTTACACTGGATTCAAAATACCCTCACACTCCTCTTTGTGTATCCTTTTTAAAATGTTAAAAAAAAATTCCTTGTCCAAGTTTTTTTTTAAGTATGCAGAGATGAGAATTTTTATAGATGACACACCTAGTTTTCCAGAAATGAGTTCACATGATGAGGGAAACCTTTCCAAACATCTGTTTTTAAAATGTTCTCTCCATAGCATGAGTTTCTTTCAGAAAGCACTTACTCAAATGCATTTTTGGCCAACCATATCTGTTAGGATTTATATGACTGGTAGGAATTCAGGATGAAGAAATTGAGAAAGCTTGAATTTTTGTCAAAGAATAACGGGGAACTCCTATTTATCACCAAAAACTCTCAAGTTCTTCCCACGACTTAATCAGAGAACTTCTGTTGGCACCAAAGTTTTGAGGTTCCTTCAAAGTAATGTAAAGATTCTTTTATCTGATGATTTTTTAAAAATAAAATTAACTACATCACTGACATCTGTTAGCCGGAATCTGAAATAAAACTTGTAAAAGGCTAAATACAAAAAAAAAAAAAAAAAAAAAAGAGGTAAAGGCACCACTATCAACTGCTCCTCAAAGTGAATTCCCAGGTGGCCTCAGAAACAACCCTCCACTGCATATGGCCTGCGCTCACAGGACTGACACATGCCCCAAAGGAGGGCACCAGCAGCAACCTGGACACCACATTTTGAAATAAATAAGTAAATAAGAACAGCTTATTCCCGTCTCGGTTTTAGATTTTTGAAAATTGGAAATGGAATTCTAATCCTGCCTTGCAGGGTCACAGGGTTCTTACGAGCACTGGGTACAAGCTCCTCCCTGGAAGGAGCACTGTGCCTCTGAGTTAAGGGGGAGTGTCCCATTTTACCAATGAGTTAAGTAAGTGGGAGAGTTCCCGTCTTACGGTGAGGAACAAAGCAGCGAGTGGCCTGAGAGCCAGGTCTTGACTCCCAGCCTTCTTGGCCCATGGCTGGATCCCATCCTACTCTCCTAACCCATCCTGACATGGTGGCAGCAGCGAGAAGTTTGCCCAGCACGGTGGTTACATCTACTCTGAGGCCAGGTTGCCTGGGTTCTGGCTGTGTTTCTAGCATTTACCTGCTATTAAACTCAGTGCAAATTAAACTCAGTGCTTCACTTTTCTCTCTCTTTTTTTTAAGATTTTATTTATTTATTTATTTATTTATTTATTTCCACTCCCCCTTGCCACTTGCTTGTTGTCTGTTCTTTGTGTCCATTTGCTACACGTTCTTCTGTGTCTGCTTGTCTCCCTTTGTTGCATCATCTTACTACACTGGGTCTCCACGGGCATAGGCCAGCTTGCCTTCATAAGGATGCCCTGGGACGCGAACCCAGGGCCTCCCATATGGTAAACAGGAGCCCAATCGATTGACCCACATCCGCTTCCCACTTTTCTCATTTCTTAAAGTGGAAACAATAAGAGTATCTAAATCAGAGGGTGATTGTGAGGATGAAATGAATCTGGTCACAGAAAGCAGAAGTGCTCAGATGTTAGCCGTACAATGATACCTAGTTCACAAGGCTGTTCTACAGAGCAAATGAGAAAGACACACGTAGACATATATGCACAAACATATGTAGAGTGTATGTGTGTGGGGGGGTACCTGGCATATAACGGGTTCCTACTGAAGGTTAGCTCTCCCTGAGCTTTTAGTTTTGATTTAGAATGGGATATTAGAGTCACAGAAAAGTCAGAGTTGATAGGGGCCTTCAAATGGGCAAGAAAGCATCTTTTTGGTTCCATACCAGGATACTGCCCTCTGCCTCATCTCCCACAAACATCCAGCCATTTAAGAATCAAATGCCAAAATCTAAGGCTTTCATGCGACGCATGCTGCTCACCAACCTTATGTCCATAATTCTGACCATAATAAACAATCAACCCTTTCTACTAGGAGGGTCCACCCTGGGTTTATAGTGAAAGTCATTTGGAAATTATAACCTCTTATCCATTAACAATGCCAGGTGTTATAAGGTTCTTTGTCATAGTCTAAAAACTGTGGCTCTGCCCACCTTCCCCCAAGATCTGAAGCAGAAACCTGAACTAGTTAAAAACAACAGTAAACATATTGAAATGCCAACCAAAACCTTGTCTTCTGATGCCACTAAGTTACGACAAACAGAACATCAAACCATTCTGCAGACTATACTGCTATTATTCTAACCCCCTTAAAGTAGAATGGGTGTATAGTACACACAGATGAATCAATAAACACTTTATTTTGTGGGATTCCTACTGGTCTCACCTCCTTGCAGGGGCTCAACTCAACACCCCATGTCTATCTCCACTCCACCCTACAACACCCTGAGTCAGACTTGTAAAATTCAAGTCATTCAGCTTCTAATACAAAGAATAAAAGTCAAATCAATCTGTAACTTTGTAACAGAATATCACCTGCCAGAAAATTATATGATGGTAGCCAAGGAATCTGGAAAGGGGATACCAAGAAGTTAAATGGATCCAAAGCATCTGGACAAAGCGAGATCGGGCAAATGAAGAACTGAGGTCAATGGAGGGGTAACTGCCAACCCAAACAGGTTGAAGAGCAGCCTCTGAGAAATTCAGGGCTCCTGAGATTATAGGTGAGGGGGAGCAGAGAAAAAGAAATCACACTGGAGTCAAGTCGAGAAAACTAGGTTTACAACTCCTTTTTGTTCCTCCTCAAGGTTGTAACTTTGGGCAAGTTATTTCCCTTCTTTGAACCTCTGTTTCCTCATCTATAAAAGTGAGAAGATTGACCCAGCTCATCTTTTTAGAGTTTTTCAGCTTAATTAGTCTAGGCCTCCTCAGGCACCACAAATCTGTGCACTGCCTATAGCTCGTAACACTTTTTATGTTCAGAGAAGGTTTTTAATAACTATCTTTTGTTCAAGAAGCAATGGCCAGTAGCGCCGTTTATCAAATCTTGTAGTTCTCTCCTCTTTAAGTCACACAGTAAGAATATACTTTCTAGCCCCTTCTGGTGGGGATGCCTTGTGACTAGTTCTGCCATGAGCTATAGTGTATTTCATTGCTAGAGCAAGCCTCTTCACAACTGTCTTTCCCTCAGGCTCAGTTCCAGCAATGTTCAAGAGGTTGCCTGCTCTCTCCTCCTGGGTCCCCAACCCCACCCCACCCCACTAAAACCACCAGAGCCTCTTGACCAACCCAATATGTACATGGAGCGTAAGTGGAAAATATAACTGTGTCACTTACATCTTTGAGATTTGGGGGTTATTTGTTATTGCAGCTTAACTTAGCAAAACATACCTGGTAAAACCAATGATAGTCTGATATTAAATTTATTATTATTTACCCTACTGCCACTACTATAATTACCTATAATAAACAATTCTGCATGTTTATAACGGTTTGTATTTCTCAAGGTGGAGCAGGCACTACGTACCTAAAGGTAATGACTAACATTTAAACATGTATGTCCATTACTCCACCAACTTCTCAAGGTCTCTCCTGCAAAAAGCAAAGATCATCTCCTGCAAGTATAGGGAAGAAGGTAAAAAGCACAGGTGAGAACAAACAATCCCACTCTGGTCTCAAGATAAAACAACCATAATGCCATAGAAGGCCACTGGCAGTAGGTTTTAAACAACACACTTCTAGTTATGGGTCATGTCATATTACAGGCTAGGGCGGAGAGATTCTGGCCACAGGAAGGAAATGCAGAGACATGCCACCTCCGACCTGGGCTCTGACTGTGAACTGCAAAAGCCTTTTCAGGTCAGTTAGCAGAGACAACTGAGGGCAGGGGCACGAGGTGCAGTTACAAAAGAGGAGTTTAAGAGGCCTGGTTAGAAAGGAAAGGGGGGAAGGATGAACAAAGAGATACAAGCTTAAAGACTTGAAGAAAAAGAAAAAAAAAGCTCTGGGCAGCAAAATGCAGAAACATACAAATGAATATGAGATTTAAGATGCAAATAGCTGGTGATTTTAAAAATCAAAGTATACAATTTTCATAAAGAGAAATAAGAGAAAGAAATGAATAAGTGAAAAAAACAATTATATTTTAACCAATGACAGAAAACTTGCTATCTGAGACTTTAGGGGAAATGATGTCAAAAGCATTAATAGATATAATATTTAGGGAAAATATGGATGATGTATTTTCAAGCCAGAGTCAAACCCCTGTAGAATATTTCTCACTTTAAAGAAAGTTAGACATACACTGCTGGCCTTGCCAGTTAATCAGGGAGCTGCCGTTTGACAGAGAAATGGTCAGTGTGACCTGGACTCTCACCTATTCAATGGCCACTTTTAAATGCCCAGTTGTGCTGGCCTGACTTATGAGAGGCTAGTGGTATGGCAAACTCTCAGCAGATGCTGTGGTTCTTGCCAATGGAAGGAGGTGCCAACAAATTAGCAGTCAGACAGTGACCGTCATTGGCAATAACTTCTTATTATGTCAAAGAATTCACATGCAGATCAATGTGCACTTGCTTATCCCCACCGTAAATCACTATCGATTGGCACACCAATTCCTTGACATAATTAGGAGCTATAGACAGGGCTGCAAAACTATCTTAAATACAGTGTCCCTACCCTCCATATAGGGCTGGCGTTCCACAAAACTCCCACTCTACTGCTCTTACTATCACTATCGATGACACTGCTGCTGCTATCTGGGGGGGAGTGAGGGGGGAGGGGGCGTAAGTGCATAAAACGTCCCTGTGTGCCATGTCTACCTGAGAGATTCCCCAGGCCCTATTAGAGATTAAAAAATGGGAATTCCTCCATATCCATATTGAATTCCTGTGTGCAAATGCGAAAGTTGGCAACATGCTGCTCTTAACCTGATTTATGCACCAATTTATTTTATACATTAGGCACACTGTATGCAGGCTGACTGATGCATAAAAATTTCATGCAAAAAAGGACTCACTCCTGTACAACTGCCTTTCAGTTATTATTACCCCGTGGTTCGCATCCTACGGTGGGGAGGACAAATGACTCCATATACCAAATGCATTTTGCCCACTATACAAACATTTTGATCTGTTTCTCTTTCCCCTCGGCTCCAACTCTGGAGAGCTAAAAACGCTACATCTTAACTTTCTGAAATCCTTTCATGCTACAAAACGCCCACTTATGCAAAGAACTTCTCTCCTTGTTCGCTGTTTATGTATTATAAACACAGAGTGTACACACAGAGCTAAGCAAACAGAAACATACACACATGCCCATTACATGCCTGGGTGTTTTTGGTTAAATGCACTGGCATTTCTCTATATTCTATAACCACTGTGCATTTTGCATTACTTTTCTAATTGCCCTCCCAGATATTATTAAAAGCAAAAATCCAGATAATAACAGGTATTATCAACAGCAAAAATCCAAACAAACAGAAAAGATTTGGGGGTAGGGTTTTTAGATAGGAAAAAGCCAGCTAGGAAAAAAAAAAAAAAAAGGATCTTTCTGTATTTTCCTTTTATTAGAAGTCTCCTTTCATCCAGGAAATATGGGGCCTGAAATAAATTGTACCATCCTGCTTTTTTTTATTCAAATCCTTGCCAGAGCTAGGCAGTATGCTAATGAAAACAGGTTGATAAATGACTCCCTGATATTTTCCAGACATTTTTCTCTCAGAAGTGCTCTAAACTGATGTAGCTCAAAGAGAATAAGGCGCATTAAGTCATTATATCAATTTTTGTTACCCAGATACTTCAGTCCCAGTTAAGCGCTGACAGCCAATATAAAACAAGGCAAGGGCATCATACGACTCCATCGATCAAATCTTGTCGTAGATAGATTGCCTATTACACAAATAGAACTAGCGGATTCAGTTTGTAGTTTTATGCTCTCCAATTAAAGGATAACAGGGTACTTTCCCATAAATCTGCTAATTGCAACTGAATTAATTTAACAAATTTCTCGAAGCACATAGGAAAAAGCGATTGGTTAAGCTAATGTAAACTAGCACAGGTTGTCACAAACAGGCTCCCGTAACATCCTTTTGCTCTACCTTGATTGGGCAAGGTGTCACAAGTATTTAGCTACATTGTGGCTCTTTGGCAACAGACAGCTGACAAGCATAAAACATTGCACAAATAGGAGATAATTTATTTGTGGTACTTTTTCTCCCGCTCACTGCCCCCCACTTGCCCCCACCACCAGAAGGATGAAAACTCCCTCTTTGCATCTAATTAATGTTTCTCTCCGAGGGAAGCAGTTTTTCTAAATCAGTATTACACCAGCCAAAGCACTATATTACAGAGCAGAGTCCCTCCGCATCCCTCAGCCAGCGACAGGAGTGCGGGGCAAAAACTAGAACAGCTGCCTTCGGCCTTGCAACCAAGGCTGCAGCTCTGCGCTTCCAAACAGGGTAGGGCAAACACAACACAGGGTTCCACTCTCCCAAGAATCAGAGGACACGATCCCAAGCCATAATGTGCCACAGGGGAATGCCGCAACTGTTAGGCTCAGTGTTATGGAGGTGAGGATATGACAAGCGCACCAGCACAGTGGCGTTCTGTTGATACCCCTCTGCTGTCTTCCCTCTCGGCCATTCCTTCCTCTAGCCTTGGCCAGGGATGGAGGCAGGCTGGCAATGCCCACAACAGCCTCAGAGAGCTAAGCGCAGGGCACTCAGGCGAGCAGGGGTTGAAAGGAAACTGCGGAAACAGGACACACATTTTCCAGATTTTGTTTCCAGATTTTAAAGATCTTGCCCCATTGTGTCTATATTTTTATACTGGATATTTTTAATGTGAGCTTGCAAAAAGCAGTTGCTGTGTCCACATCTGGTGGGGTCCACCTCCTGTTGAAAGGAGGAAGGATTCAGATGCAGGAGGGGCAAGGGCGTCGTGGACAAGCACAGTCAAGGCTGCTGTACTGGACAAGGCATCACCCCCACCCAAAGAAGGGCATCTGCAGCACCTCTCTCTCCACTTGGGATCACAGCTTGAGGCTTCCTTGCCCAGGAAACGGATTTCTTTTAAACCAACGGGAAGAAATATCTCATGATAGACTCTCTTTTCTAAAGCACGTTTCTAATAAATCCATTTACTCAGATGTGCTTCTGCTGAGAACGTAGCTCGGCCATGCCACCCCACTCTGACAGTAAGCTATTTGAGGACAGGAACCACATGCACTTTGTGCTCCGTACCCAGAGCACAGGGAACAAGGAATGCCTCTGTATGTACGATAAACACAGCTCACCAGGGGGAAGGGTGGTCTGCAGAGGGAGAAGCAGCGTCGGATGACGTCCATGTAGGAAAGTATAGGCCGATGGTTCCTACACACTATTCATTCTGCTCAGTATGTAACCAATAGAAAAATACACAGAGAAAAAAAAATATTTTGAATAAAAGGTATTTATGTAAAAGTGCTAGATCAAAGTCAGGAGAACTAGGGTTACAGCCCCAGCTTTGCCTATAGCTAGTTGTGTGATACTAGAATCACATCTAAGGTTCCCTCCCTTATCCACAAAAAGAGGATACCAGACTAGATCTCCGAATTAGATCTAATGAAAACTGAGAGATCTAGCAGGGGCTGTTCAGAATCATTTTCCCAGTTGCTCCAGCATTTTTAAACAGAATATAGAACATGTCAGAGTACACTGAACATAGCAAGGGTGAGTACTGTTTCATGACATTTCTCATTCAATTAAGCAAATACATGTGTTGGGGGGGGCATTGTAATGGAAAATGTATTCTTCAACACCACTGTCAAAAAAAAAAAAATTGAAATCCACCAATCCAGTCCAAACTAGCCCTGACCATGAAGATTCCATGGCTCTCACATCACATGTTGACATGGAGAATCCCTTCAGTGGCTCATCAGTCATTCTCATGAAAATGACACACTGGGTAACCCCTCATCTGGGAGAGACACCTGTCTGTGTGCAGATAATCAACTGGCTCATTTCACAGAGGTAACCCCATCCCAGCTGCCGGTACCAAGCTGGGAGTGAGAGTGTATAGATCTGAGTGTACACACTCCCCACATAGAGCTTCTATACTAGGCACCTCAGAAATGCCCAGAACTCCTGCCCAAGGGCAATAATTCACACCTACTGATGACTGGGGAAAGCAAAGTCTGAACCCTGATAGTTGGCTCCCCTACTAGTTGTGGAACCAACATTGCAGAGATAGTACTTTTACTGTGCTTTAGGAGTTATGATCTGAAGGGGTGACTGGAAGGAAACTCTAAGAACAAGAAGTGATTTCATGTTATAAATATGTAAGTTGATTCTAAGCTTCTGGAGGGAAAGTACTTTTAAGTTCCTATTACTTGAATACCTCCTTTACAAAAGTGGCTATGGCCAACTCAGTTAATGGAAGATGTTAATGGAGAATAGAGTACTATGAAAATAACAACAACATGAGGACCATTAATAAGGAAAATAAATATAAGGGTCTAGGAACTATCTGTCCACCCAACCAACAAAATTGTGTGAATACATGTGTGTGTTTTAATGGTTTTTATTAGAGCAGTTGTAGGCTTACAGAAAAATCATGCTGACAATACAGAGTTCCCACATATCACCCTCATGCACACACGGTTTTCCTTAACATTTTGCATTGTTGTCACCCAGCCAATATTTATTGAGCCCCTGCTACATGCCACGTACTGTACTAGACATTATACAATGTGAACAGGGCAGATCCAGACCTTTCCATGGGGAGCTTATAGTCTAGTGGGAAAGAGAACTGTTAAATAAGATTTATAAATAAGCAAAAGTCATGAAGGACAAATGAGAACAACAGAAAGTGACATATTTAAGCTGAGACCTAAAGGATCAATAGAAGAAGGACAGGCAAAGAGGGTAAGGGGGGCGGTGCCAGGCAGAGGGTCCTCGGGCCCTCCTTCCCAGCCCTCCTGCCTGCCTCACTGCGCAGCTCTCCTCTGCCTTCCCGCTTGCATCAGCAAGTCTCCATCACTAAACTCTCTCACAGGCCCATGTGCTGATAAGCCTTAATCCCACAGACTTCTGTCCTGCCTGACCACATCTCTCTGCCCACCCTATTGTTCCTTCAGCCTAGAATGTTCCTTTGCAGTCAAACTGCTCAGGTTCAAATTCCACCACCACCACTTTCTAGTGATGTGACCTTGGGCAAGTTTCTTCATCTCCCCATGTCCCAAAGTCCTCATCTGTATGACAGAGATGCTAATGGGCTTTACCCCGTATGTTCAGTTTGAGGATTAAATGAGGTGGTAGACATAAAGCACTTAGAACTATGCCTGGCACAGAGAAAGTAGTCAATAAATGTTAACTGGTATTGTGCCATTGCAGTTGTTATTGCTTATCTATTACTTTACTTATTTTTCCGTATGCAACTTTTGCATTCAAAATTCAACTCAAACTGCCCTTTTACCATGCAGCTATTGTAGTTTTCTCAGGCCAATATGCCCATTGTGGTTTTACTATCCATATCTCTATCACAGTCTTTATCACATGAACCTGAAATTGCTGACCTATCACTTTGTCCCCAGGACCCCAAGCCCCTCAAAATCAGAGGTAATATCTTATTTATCTTGCTTCCCAAGTATTTGGAACACAGCAAGCTCTCACTGAACCCATTAGAAGACAGATGGACAGATGAATTATTTAATGGGTGGGTGGATGGATGTGGCACCCAGAGAGCTCACCTTGGCCCTCCCTCTTTCTCTAGGGAGGTATCCCTTCAAGTACTTGGGCAAATGAGTTGAAATCCTCCCAGCCACACAGTGGCCTCTGGCCTGAAATGCCAATGTCCATATTTGCCGCCAATTGAAGAGTACCTTGGGGCATAAAACTGTCTTTCAGAACCCAATGAGAATCTTTCAAATTTTCAAATCCTCCAAGAGAACAAAGATGTTTGAATATTTGATCTTTTCTCGAAATACTTCTAAACTTAGTGAGGCATGCTTTTTTAAGTCTTTAGGTAAAATGCCTGAAAGCAACTTTATATTTATTGGTACCATTGTACGTATAGTAACAATCCCAGAAGCGGGGCATGACTGCACTAGCTTTATGTCTGACAAAATCAGCATCCATATTATTTGAACTCAAAAAGACTGTTAAAAGACCATTTTTCTTTGAAGCTGAACGAATGTAAGTTAATACTGCAAAATGTTAATATCAGGAGAAAAAAAAAACAACCAGACACATGACCCTACACTCCCACTCAGTAGTGCAGTCATATTTTGGTAGGACCAGGAAGCCAAAGAAAAGAATAACGACCTTAAAACTGGAAGAAAGAAAAAAAAAAGACCATAAAATTAAAGAGATTCACTTTACTACTGGAAGGAGAAAAATATCCAATTTTAAAACTGAAAAGGGGGAAGCTGACTTGGCCCAGTGGATAGGGCGTCCACCTACCACATGGGAAGTCCACGGTTCAAACCCTGGGCCTCCTTGACCTGTGTGGAGCTGGCCCATGTGCAGTGCTGACGCATGCAAGGAGTGCCCTGCCACGCAGGGGTGACCCCACATATGGGAGCCCCACACGCAAGGAGTACGCCCTGTAAGGAGAGCCGCCCAGCACGAAAGAAAGTTCAGCCTGCCCAGGAATGGCACCACACACACGGAGAGCTGATGCAGCAAGATGACGCAACTAAAAGAAATACAGATTCCCGTGCTGCTGACAACAAAAGAAGCGGACAAAGAAGACGTAGCAAATAGACACAGAGAACAGACAACTGGGGGGGGGGGGGGAAGGGGAGAGAAATAAAATAAGTAAATAAATCTTTTAAAAAAAACTGAAAAGGGAAAAAGAAATAACTGCCCACTCTGGGGTAGAAGTTTATTATGTAAATAAGTAGAGGGCATGTCAAGGTACAGGTACCCAACCACATTTGCACAGTAATAATGACCCAAATGAGAGACAGTGGGAAGCATTTCTCTCTTTGGTGGGATCAGAGCTAGCACTTTCCCTCGACTCTTTAGCATTCAGCAGCCTCACTAAGCTGGTATGCCTGAAGCCAATGGGATCAAATCCTGCTGTCAGTGTTCCTGAATGGATATGGTGGTTGATATAACCCCCAAATAATTTCTCTTTGATACATTCTTGCCATTGTATATCAACATGGCAGGTTCTGAAGTCCTTGGAAAATGCCCCCATTGCAAACTAAGAGGAGCTGGTAATGCCACAAGAAAGTTGAAAGCAAGGTAGGGCCAGAGAGAGTTGATAGTGTGGTGGATGGAGCCTTGGATAAGCTGCATTCTCACTGTGCTCGCAATAGGATGAGGAAGATGGATGTGGAGGATCCCAAGCCACTGCTCTTCTCATTTTTATAGGATTTTGGCTAGAACTTTCTTACCATTAGTACTTTTTCATTTTTTAAGGAATATTTGACTAGAACTTTTTTAAGGTTAGCACTTTCCAATAGTGAAATCTAAGGTGAAAGCAGAGCCCCCTGTAAAATGGCCACAGAGATAAAACTCATTTTGATGACTGCTACTGGGAAAAAGAGGAAAGGGAGATGATCAAACCTCTGTTAGCATTTCTCTCTGGTAGGTAATAACAGTGTGTGTGGGGGCGGGGAGGAGTTAGGGATGATAATTCCTCACAATACTGTCAAATTTACATTTTAATTTCTCTTTGCCTAACAAAACAATTAAACCAAACCAAAGTGGCAAAATTTCTTACTCCAGGGCACAGACAATACCAAAACTATCCTCCAAGATCTTCTAAGGGTCCCCTTGAAAATATGGGCACATTTACCCCACATAGGAAGCAAATCCTTAACAACCTATAAATCTCAGTGGGGCGTGAGGAGAGGGTGGAGAACATTCCAGAATTGCAAAGAACTCACTGCACACATGGAACCATTTGGAGGCAGATCTGTGAAAGGAGGCGTCTGGCTCACTTTGCACCACCATGGCTTGGCATACGTCAATCACATAGTAGGTGCATAGGAAAAACAAAGGAAGATCTTATTAGGTCAACATCAGGTTCTTTCCCCCTATTTACCAATCCCAAGAGACCTAGAACAGAGTTAGAGAAGATTCCTGCCCCATGCCCAAGTCTACTATGATGATAAACTCCAGAAAGACACAAAGCTCTCTCAGCCAGCTTTCAGGCAGGGTAGAAGAAAGGAAAAGAACATCACCTAGGAATCTTGCCTGACACCAAAAAACAGAGTGCAGGACATTTTACTCTCCATTAATTTGGATATACAATATTTCTCTATGATTACTGTAGCACGCAATGTTCTTATAAGGTTATGAACTGGTTTTGCTTCGTTCCACTGCTAGAATTTAATACCGTACTAAGTGTGATATAGCTCAGCCATGATTAATCCTGCTGGTTCTGCAGCTAGTTTCTATAAAAACCAACTTGAAATACAGGAGTCTTAAAGCCCTTGCCAAATCTGCAAGACGTGATATTAACACGGCCCCAATGCAGGCAAGTAGTCTAACTTAGGACGAGACGATCAACATGTTTCCTTTTGTGCTCTGTGCACAGATATTTATCCTATTACTAAAGCCTGGAAAACTGAGGGAGAACTGCCCTGGCCTGGCTTACAGCAGTGTTATTACTAGTACCTCAACAACAAAGGAGGGTTACAGATAAAATCTGAACAGGCCCATTATTGTTTTTAGAGGGAGCTAAAAAGGCAACAATTTGTTTGGGGCTGCAGAAAGCTCAGCCCAGCCAGGCAGGCGGGAGACTGCACACTGCAACCAAGGAACGCCCGGAGCTCAGCAACGTGTAAATCCCCACCTCGAACGGCGTGACTTAAAGCAGTTGAAAGTTTTAAAATGTCAGGCGAGTCCCAAGGGATGGATATGCTTTATGTTTTTTATACAGTGAACATTAATTTCAAATGGAAAGGGAAAGCAGCCCTCTATCTCCAGCCATTTGCCATTTTTTCTGAAGTTCCATGTGTCCACTTTTAAATAGACTGGTCTCAGGGGAATTGATGCTGTGCTGAGTCAAACATTCCTGCTCAAGGTAAAAAGGAAGGTTCTTGTGGGAGAAAAATAAAAATAAAAATTCGCCACCCCCTGCTGAGAAGCAGCCCAAAGACAGAGCATGTGACCTGGAGTTGGACAACTGAGGTTGGAGGCCCAGCTGCAATCCTAGGTATGTAGCCTTGGGAAAACCCAGCTTCTCTGATTGTTAATTTCCTACTTCCAAGAGTTATCAGGTAAATAAAATAGTATAGATGTATATATATGTGTGTGTGTGCGTATATGTGCATGTACACATGCCTCACGTTGTTGTTTTAACTCCTTAAGAGCTTTCCCCCTATTTAACTTCTATCATAAATCTGTTTTATTTAGCTGTTCTACAAATGTCATTCATTACTCATTCATTCATACTAACCAGCATCTACCATGTGCCAGGTACTTTGGACTTTGGGCTTCAACACAAAACAGGATGTTATCTATACCCTCAAGGAATTCACTATCTACAGTAGTGCTTCTTTCCACAGATTTTCTCTGAAGTACGAAATCCACCATCTTATCTCCCAGTTTAGATCAAGGTTGGATACCAAGATGATAATGAGACAAATGAGTGGGCTTAGCACTCTGACCTCAGAGCCAGTGACACAGCCAAAAGGCCCATGATAATCTGGATTATTGATGAGCAAATAGTCACTCCCACCCCCTTCCACTGTGGGCAGAGTCCACCTCCCCATCCCATTGATACTGGTCCTGCCTAAGAGACTTGCTCAACCCAATGAAATTTAATAGTGAGATGTGAACACAGTCCTTAGTGAGCTTGTGTGACTTGGCTTGGCTCTTGAACTCCATTGATCCACCATTGGAAGAACATGCTCTAAGCAATCTCTGTTCTGTCAACCCAGACCCCAGAACAAACAAATGTGGAGCAGACCTGAAGCCAACATGCCACCTATGGTCAATGTTGGCCTAGATCAACCAAACCACATTCAACCTATAGACGCATTATCAAGAAAATAATTGGGATGGTTTCTTATGCAGCATTATTGTGGAAATAGCCTACCGATAAAAGGCCGAAGCAGAATCCCAACCAGAGAGCAAATGCCTCATCAAAGGCGATTTGGTGCAACTTAACTAGCGAAGCGTTAAAATGAGATTATGGTACAAAACATGCCTTTCGTGGTCAAATCAATCATTCTGTCTCAATTCCTCTATGCTTGGTTTCAGCTCTCTTCGTATTGAAGGAAATTAACACAAAATAAGTTGATCTTGATGAGTATCATTCAAATCAATAACGTTAATTGGGCTCCTGAGCATAAGGTAAAATGACTTCAAATCAACAAAAGGTTAATATAGCTTTCCCTTCATGCAGCACTGCCTATGATAAATCTTTAGTGGTTTGAAAGTTCCAATTTCTTTAACAACACATTTAATGTGCTAAAAAGACAGGAACATTCTCCCTACAAAAATGTTCTCTCAATGTCCACCAGCAGGCTAAGTGAAGATTGCAAAGCCTATCAAACTGTGTGATTAAGTTATACCTGAATAAAAAAGAATGTACTCGATGATGATAACTTAGGTTAAACTTTAATTTTATTATTCTTTTCTGGTCCCACCCACTTCCTCTTGCCTGTGGTAATCTGTGGAATTACTGGTTTTCCTCTTTTATAGGCTTTTTCATACTAGGTGACATTATTACCTATCAAAGCAAAAATTCATTCAACATTCTTATTAAGCACATACAACATGTAAGGAGGTGTGAGCTGTTCTGGGATGGGTGGGAAGAGAGATATATTAAAAAATAACATTGCAAAGTCCCTGTCCTCAAGGAGCCTTCAGTCTGTTATGAGATAGATGACTAAATAAGTATATACATATAAAATAAGCAATATAAACAAGTCTAAACAAGTCATTTAGCAGACATCTGATAGATACCTCCCTTTTAACCGTTCTCTTCTTGCCTCTACCTAACAGTCCCTTAAGTCCCTTAGATTTCCCTACATTTGGTTCATATACCCTACCCTTCTATCCCAGAATGGAGCTCAACTGGCTTAATCCCATAAGCAGAGGTCACTGCCATCTGGCTCAGAGACAGGCAGATAGCCCAGTTAGCCCTTTCAGGTCAGTGATCCTGAGATGGGAGACTTTTGCCCAAGACTTAAGAGAAATGAACTTCCTATTTCCTGCTGGATTTGAATCAGGACACGCAATCTTAGCAACTGCTGGCAGCCATCTTGCAAAGGGGAAAAAGTCCTCCCGCCCCCAATAAGTGATCCTGCACTGAGGAACAGTGACCTGAAAATGAGGAGAGAACAACTAGACCTAATTAGATTGATGGCGTTTTCAGGCTCATGTCTAACCACAAACCACTGCTACCAACTCAACACTGACTTTTTTTTTTTTTTTTTTTTTTTTTTTTTTTTTTTTTTTATTTTATTTTTTTTTTAATTTTTTTATTTTTTATTGACTTTGTAATAATATTACATTAAAAATATATATGTGAGGTCCCATTCAACCCCACCCCCCCACCCCCCTCTCCCCCCCCCCCAACAACACTCGTTCCCATCATCATGACACATCCATTGGATTTGGTAAGTACATCTTTGGGCACCTCTGCACCTCATATACATTGGTTCACATCATGGCCCATACTCTCCTCTATATACAGTTTGAGGTTTTTTTCTGTTATTTGCAACTGAAAGCATCTAAATGACAGAACATGTGACAAGAGCTCAAAAGAAAGAGAAGTTATTGTAGGCTAGGAAAATCTAAATAGAATCCACAGCAAAAGTAAGGATTGTCCTGGGTCTTGAAAAATAAACTTTAAGTCATTGGGAAGTGACAAAAAACAATAGAATGATAGAATAAAGCACACCTACTGGCCTAGACAATGCCATTAGGATGGTAGTGTGTGATTTTGAAAATGTTTATGATGATGTTATTAATAATAGTGGAAGACCACATTTGTGTTCATGCCACTGCCTTGCTTAATCCTCACAAATACCCTAAGATAATGTATGACCATCCCCAGAACACAGATAGGAAAAGATGTTTTTGTGACCTTAGGCAATGTCACAAGCATTGGGTTGCCCTCACATGGACCTGGACAAGAATTCTAGATCCACCACTAACCAGCTCCATGAACCTTCGGCAAATTGCTTTAACATATTTGAGTCTCAATTTCTTCACCTTCAAATGTGATAAAATAATAACACCACCTATTCTCTAGGGTTATGAGAATGAAATGAAATAATGCATAAAAGGGCTTACCACAATGCCTGCCACAATGTACGTGATCCAAAAATAATTATTCTTATTTTTGTTATTGTTTTAGAAAAAGAAAGATTAGGGTTAAGTTTATGGCCCCAGTAGAAGAGAATCAAGACCAATGGGGAGAAATGATGAAGTAGAAGGTTTAGGCTCAGTGTAGAAAACAGGTTTTGAACACTTAGTGTTTCCCACAAACAGAACGGATTGTTTCAGAAGGAAAGACCTCCAACCTTGGAGATTTTTACCCAGAGAATTCGCACTTCAGCTGCATGATTCAAGAATGTTGCCCTGAGAATTTTCTTCTCTTGAGGATTCCCGATCACATGAGATACTACTGTCCTGCCAGCTTAATTTTCAGTGTACACCAAAAGACAAACAATTATCAGATCCTCTCCCCACATCCTACCAGCCCTCAGTCTTTAACAATATTCAAAAACACTTGTACATTAAAGAGATGCAATATAAATTTGACTGGACTCACTACCCCCACACTATCCTCCAATCCTGCAGAAAGCTAATTTCAGCTGTCACTTACTGGAAGTAAAATGACAAATATCTGTAATATCTGTCAGGTTATGAATGCTTTAAAAAGAGTTATGCAGCTGTCAACATTTTGATGACTTTAACAAGAGGAAAGTAAACGAAGAAGAGGAAACAGCATGTCTGTGAAGTACCCAGTCACCAAACTCTTCTATTACTTATATTAATAAAAACCAAATTACTCCATAAAAATGCAAACAATGAAGATTTCTGGAGAAAACCAATGAAGGCAAATCTGTTAATAATACTGCCAATACTTACAGATGAGATCATCAGATACGGCGTCAACATCTCAAGACAAAGTGACTAATTGTATTAAAGGGAAGTGAACTCTTTACTGATTTTACTAAACACATAAAATCCATGGCAGAAAGATGCCCATCTTTTTTAAGAGCTTCTTGTCTCATGTTACAAGATAAAGTAATATATAAGGAGGTGATGTATCCCAGTTTCACTGGGAAAGTCCCAGCTTACATTTATTATCTTGGTATAATTATTAATGAAATATGTTAATTTGGATAATAAATTTTATGGTGTATATATATAGTATGTATGCACATATTTTCATGCTTCTGTGTATGTGTGTGGGTCATGTACATGTATGTATACATGCATGTACATGTGTATATGCATGAATGTGTGTGCATAGAACATTTTTCTTCCAATCTCAAATGGGTCTCATCTATAACACGTTGAGCTGACTACAGCAAGGATTTCCATAATTACATGATGTTGAATTTTTACCATGGTTTATTACCAAAATAAATACGAGGGACAAAAAAATCCTTATGTTTCATTCACTTTTTTATTTGACTATATTAATCATATATAAACTGAAAGACATCAACAAAATGACTTCACTGGGAATAGGGATGGGTAGTTCAATTTTTGGTTTAGGAGGAGGCTTTAACTGAGTGGGTTCTTGGCCTCAATATAAGACTCTAAGCCAAAATGCACATTGCTGATCATTAAGTGGTACTTGTTTTTCCAATATTTCTGCTGTTTCTCCAATATCAGAAAAGAACAAAACAGAAAACAAAAAATGGGAAAAAACAGTATGAAAATGGGGTTTCTTCTGTGGGTTGGAGTGCTCATTTTTGCATACAATAAGGAGTTAGCATTGTCCTCAGTTCACAGATCCATTCTTTCCATGTGTAATTTTTAGGCATCTACTCTATGCAAAGGATAGTATACTTCATGAATTCACTAAACTGTGACTTTTTTTAAATGAAATAACTGAGGAAAGCCTATCCACTTAAAATAAATGGGCCTAATTTTCTTAACCTTGATTCATTTCTTGTATTGACATCGACAGCTACATTTTCAAAAACATTCAAGAAAATTTCTCCCCCTTTCTTTTTCCAGATCGAGAAAATTAAATCATAGAGAAATTCTGACAGCTGGCAGATGTCACCCTCTTAAAATGTCTCCAAACCCAGAACACCTAAACTTCTTCTTGGTCTATAAATTAAGTCATTAATAAATATACACAGTTTGGGGAAGAAAGAAATGTTCTTCAACAAATCAAATTCCATGTAGCATAGGGAACTGGCACTATTCCCATGGAAATAAATTCTGTGACAAACCAGCTTCTTTTCTCCAGTGCATTCCAGAGACAGCTAATTCTTTTTTGTGTTCCTCATAAATTTGAGAAAATTAAAAGTTAACATGCCTCAATATTTTTATTAGTGGCTCCAGTGCAGAAAATATTTAAATATTAGTAAAGGTAGAGTTGGCGGTACTACAGAAAAAAATCCTCAAGGCTCCTCATTGGGTTAGGCTTTAGGGAATAATAGATAGCAGCTCAGAAGCAAGGCTGACCAAAGGTCGGAAATTAGAAGCGAAAGAGCAACACAACCTTCCAAGGTTAGAGACATGCTGATTGAAATTTGTGTGTTCTTCAAGCCATTATTTGATTGTAAAACTAACCATGGGAGTGTGTAAATTTACTCTCTGGGGATGTAAATCCACATAGATGAGTTCTTCAAAAGAAATTAGAAGAGAGGCCATAGTGGGTAGCAAGAACACGCCAAACACCACCCTTTCAAGGGCAAAAGACACCCCTTGAAAAGAAACTGGAATGTCAGACGGCCCTTCTTTGGAGTTGGTGTTTCTGCGTGATGGAACTGGACTCAGGTGGGATCTCTTTTCATAAGACTTTCATCCTACTTTACTGGAATTGTAGATGGTGTTGGGGTTTAAGATATATTTAGGGGATTTGAATCTCTGGACTGACAATAGGATAGCCAGGCCCTGACCGTCAACAGACTCCAGCTCCTACAATCTGATTTATTGGACTCACCTCACTCAGCTAAGATGGAGTTGAAGAAGGACAACCACCACACCATGGAGCCTAGAGTGCCTACAACTGAAAGCAGGAGGATTGCATCCAGTATCCATGTGGAATCTGAGCTCCTGACATAGAGGTGCAACGGACACAACCAATCCAAGGCCCACAGAGAAAAGGTGGCATTGGAGTGGGAAAAGTGGACATGGGGGCTGATGGATATGGGGAGTGGCAGGAAGAGATGAGATGTGGAGGCGCCTTTGGGACTTGGAGTTGCCCTGGATGGTGCTTCAGGGGCAATCACCAGACATTGTAAGTCCTCCCAGGGCCCACTGGATGGAATGTGGGAGAGTATGGGCCATGATGTGGACCATTGACCATGAGGTGCAGAGATGCCCAGAGATGTACTTGCCGGGTGCAAAGGATGTGTCATGATGAGGGGAGTGAGTGTTGCTGGGGGGGGAGTGGTGGGGTGGGGGTGGTGGGGCTGAATGGGACCTCATATATATATATATATATTTTTTTTTTAATGTAACATTTTTACAAAATCAATTAAAAAAAATAAAAATTAAAAAATTAAAAAATTAAAAAAAAAAAAAAAGTGATAGTGAGTTTGTATTTGCTTATTACAGGGAGGTGATATGATATGGCCAGGTAAAAACAGAAAGAAACAATTCTGGGTAGAAATGAAGCCATCCCGGAGTTACAGTTTCCAGATGGAAGCTGGAGATAATGACAATGACACAGAATACTGGAATTGGAAGAAATCTTGGAGATCATTTCATCCAAACTGTTTCTTAGCTTGCCAGAACTGCTATGATAAATACAGCAAACTGGATGGCTTAAACAAGAGGGATTTATTGTCTCACAGTTTAAGAGGAGAGAAGCCCAACATCGAGGTATTGCCAGGCCATGCTTTTCTCTGAGTCCATAGAGTTCTGGTGCTGGCTAACCTTGATCCTTGGGGTTCTTTAGCTCATAGATGCATCTCTGCCTCTGTCACATGGTGATCTCTCTCTCCTTCTCTGGCTTCTTCTGATAAACTGCATCTGAATTTCTTCTATTTATAAGGACTTTAGCTATTTAGGATTCAAGGCCTACCTTGATTAAATTTTGCCTTACCCAAATAACAAGTTTCAAAGATCTCTTATTCCAAATGAGTTCACACCCACAGGACCAGGGATTAGGACTTGAACATGTCTTTCAGGGGAACATGAGTCAATCTACCACACTATCATTCACTGTAGCAAATCTGCCCTGCAACATCCCAAACTCTGTTTAGACATAGGTTTAACCCTGGCCATAAATTGGGGAGGATGTCCACAAGGTCTAAGTAACTCACTGTATGGAATCAGAAGAGAGCACCTTTCCTCAAGTCACACATCCAGGAATGAGGTCAGACCAAGGAACCAGTATAGCTGCTGAGCAGAAACACAGCCCACCCTAAGTCAAAAGAGGTACATGAGATTCTTTCCCAGAAAGGGAACAACTTTCTGAAGGGCCTGAGACCACTACCACACTCCTGGGAGTGACACCAACCAAAGCCTTCTCCTGCCCAACAAATTCCGTATTGCTGAACATTCAAAAGCCTTCCATCTCTCTGTCACTCCCCAATCCAGCAGGAAGACCTTGGTGGGCCACCATGAACTATGCACCAAATACTGAGAATCAGTACTCTAAACTTAGGGGACAGAAGGGGAAAACACTGAGTCTTGCTGATCAGATCAGGCTTCAAAAAGGTTCTAGGGACATAACCCATACTTTGACCCAAGGAGGCTTGTACAAGATGAAATGATCATGACTAAGAAATTGAGATCTGGAGTGCAATCTTAATTATTCAATGTTATGAGTGGGTTTTTCAAATTGTAAGGCCAGATCAGTCAATGGATCATGAAGTCAACTTAATAGGTTGTTTCAACATTTTTTTAGTGAGAGGGAATGGAAAGAACTGGATTGGAATGCCCAGGAAAGTATCAAAGTACATTATGGGCAGTAAGGCCAAGTCTACATAAACACACACATATATACACACATGTGTGCCATATACATCCAGTCAAAAGGATCTCTTTCATAGTTTACAATTTTTGTTCAGAACCACACTTGGGTCAAGTCACTTGCCCACCCTGGACACTTGTACATGGGAACCCACATCATAGGCTACATCTGACCAAGGACTCAGTGTTTTCTTTAGGAGATAACTTTGAAAAAATAACACACCATAAAATTCATTCACACCTGCTGGCAGCATTTCACTATGGGGAAGAGCAATTAGTAAATGTATGAATTGAGATCCTGCTCACAATGCCACTTTCAGTGTCAAACATGTATTTGCTCCAAGTAAAATGCTTTGCATTCATTTGTGTCAGGATTGCCTATAAATGAGAGACTTTCTTTGAAGGCCATAGCTCCCTCTGGATTCCACTCTACTGAATTTAAAACAAAGAACATAAGATCCCACCAGCAATGTCAAGGCTGAAGCTGTGATCAATACACAGGCTTGCAACCAAACCAACATTGATCTACTCCTTAAAATTATCAGGAAAGGAAAAGGCTGTTGTGCTGCCTTCACTGTCCTTCCCTTAGGAAAACAAAACATACTATCATCGTGGTCATCATCATCATCATCATGGGCCTCTGGTAGAACCATGATGAAACACATATGGCAACTGTCATGACCCAGCCCAGCCCAAGCCAAAACTCGATGGCTGAGCTCAGAGGTTTCTGGCCACAGAGCCCCAACACTCAACAGTTCTGCTACTTTGCAGAGTTAATAAAAGCAATGGCAAGAATTCAAGGAAATCTTGACCCACAAGTCTCCCTTCTTGCTTATCATCAAAATGCTCTCATCTGAGGAATAACCTCAACACTGTGTATGCTACTACCTGAACAGAAAAGGGCAATTATCTGAAGCAGGGGGAAACTCTTTAAAGAGTAGCTTTTCTCAAGATAGAAGACTCAAACAGCAACTTTCAGTCACTAGGTGGTGACGCTTATTTAGATAGAGGTAATATCCCCTAAGGAAAAGAAAAAGAAAAATGAAACTCTAGGTTCTCCATATATTTATATATTTGAAGGAAGCTATGGGAAGGAATCTGCATGAGATATAAGAAATTGGAGCTTTCAAACATGCTGTTTCCACCTTATCACTCTTATCTGTTATAAAAAATATATACAAACAGCTGCATTTAAAGATAAGGGAACTGAAAGGTATTGTGTATTTTGCCCAGATGTTTCTGAAATCCTTTCCTGTTAAACATATCTCTCCAGAACTAAGGACATGTCTAATCTTTTCTAATGGCTTAATCAAATGAAATAAATGGCTTGGCATAATATCTTCTTTAAAACTTACACTGCTCTTTGCACAGGCACAATTTTTTAATACCTATCCAAGGAAAAACTAACTTCAGCATTAAAACATTATTCACCTAAGAACATTTTGTCAAAGATAACAAGCTGGAAAACAAGTAGGTTAAGATTTTAAAATACTGTTTCTTTTTGTTTTCTCAATCCCCAGTCTTTTCATTGTCTCCACAGCAGGTAACAGTTCCAGTCATTCCTTATTTCAAACATTTATTGCATTCCTACTAAGTGTCAGGCAGTGAGCTAAAATTGGAAGAAAAGGAAAAATTGGGGAAATGGTCCAAGCAGGAAATCAGGGAATGGTGCGAGAGATAAAAGATGGAAAGCTATAAAGAAGGGTTGTATAAAAGGCGTGGAAAGAGAATAAAGAAAGAATATTGACTATCTGTCCAATGGAGGTCCCAGCCCCCAGTCACATCCCCAGACACAAAAGGTCAGAGTGCGGAGAAAAAATATTCTACACCCAATTTGTTATCCTTTTGTGAGCAGGCCTCACATTTCTGCTCAGCAATTTATTGTTTTTGAACACAGCCTACGGAGTCAAACGTCCATGGGTTTACATCCCTGTTTTGCCCTGAACCTGGGGGCCACCGGACAGGACCCGGGCTAACATTAGTCTCTTGGTCCAGACCCAGCCTCACACAGGCACTGAGCAAAGGGCTTCCATGATTCAACAATTCATATTTATCGAATAATACAGTCAATACCTATACTACCAACTATTAAGTGGTATCTGTTCATGCATCTGAGAAACAAAGGTATTACACCAGATGACCTAGAAGCCTTTTCCGGTCCTAACATTCTATGAACGATCCTCAGGCCAGACCCAAGCAATTTTCAGATTTCCATGTAAATGAGGAGGCTGAGATGACAGTTCACGCCTCTAACTGATTTTACCTTTGACCCCACAGCCCACTTGGAAGTTCCATAAAACATACCCTTAAATGAAACTGGTAATCTAGCAAGCATACATCCTTTACAAAAGAACACACTTAGGAAGGACATGGCTTCTGTCAGATCCCACATCATGTACTGGGGACAAGGAAGCCCAGGATGAAATGGACTGTACTTTATTTTCGCTGCATTTGTAAGATGGCATCATTTAAGCTCTTATAGGTATTTAGTCTTACAGGCAAAAAGAAAAAAAAAAAAAAAAGACAAACACTTTGGGTTATCAGCCAGCCTCTCAGTGAAACTAGGAACTATCAGAAGCCAGCAGCAGAAAGAAAAGACAGAAATAAGCTTCAAAGCGACGGAGGCCACAGGAAACTTCAGCAGTGGGAGCTAATGGCATCTACACAGAAAGGGCGTGTAGCCTGAAGGACAAAGCTAATACAAGCCCTAATTAATCTTAGAATCATTATTGTCACTTACTTCCAAATCTCAAAGGCCCATACACTATTTGCAACATGCTCCCCCTCTCCTCTCCACACACACCCTTCTGGGCTAGTCCAGGTAAACCATAGAACTCTCAAAGGGCCACTCACCTCAGGAGGACAGCATTCTTCCCTGAAAGCCATACCAAAAGATAAAGTGACCTATTTGAAGATTATGCTAATAAAGTTAGAGCCCATTCGTTTGAAATCCACCTGACATTGCCATAGTTCCAAGTTTCTTCGAGATTATTGTCCCAGAGTAGCCTGAGGGAAATGGAGGCTCTCAAATGAAATAAGGGGTCTACCAAGCCCAGAAGGGAATAGAGTAGGTTAGAGTGTTCTTCCTGTGAAAAGAAAGAAAAAAACAAACAAAATTAAACAGAGAAGGCGTCAAAGCAGTTATGGGATAAAAGTCCTTTTTCAAAAATGATTTACTTCTTAAACCTTTATCATCTCTTGATAGTATAAGTAATACATGTGAAATTGTATCCTCTTCAAAGAAGAGACAGGAATATTCCAGGGAAGATGAATTTTAAAAACGTGCTTTCTTACAGGTATATTTTTAAAAAGAAGATTCAAGGAGACCTACAGTGCCCTGTAGGGACCCCACAGAGACAGCATCTGGAATTACACGTAAGGATCTCGGCACATGTGGATATCACCCTTCCACACCAGGCAACAGTTAAATCATCCAAGCCCAAGGACCAAAAGGTCCACAGTATTGAAGCTATGTGACAGGAACAAGGGGTTTCATTATATGACCCTCTCTACCTTGTTTGCTTGAAGGGCCTCATAATAAATTTAAATTTAAAACTTTTTTTCAGGGTGAAGGGCCAATTATTTCTTGATTGCTCTCTTTTTTGAGAATTTACCTTGGCAACCTCAGATCTAGAAACCTAATAAACCACATAACCTGCCAGGCCACTATCACCACGATGATACAGGCCCAGGTGCAGGCAAGATGCCCAAGCAGGCCCAATGAGATATGCTCCTCCAGGAGCTTGGACTAAAGTTCCTACTCCAGGTAGCAGCTGCAGAAAAAGAGAGGGCATGTCAAGGTAGGTTGGCGTGAGTGCACCGGTCGCAAGGAAATGGGGAAGCAGAGATGCAAGTCCCCAAGTGCTCTCAAGGGGAAGGGGCAGCTCTTGGCCCAGCTTGCTATTTGGGCTCCACCCCTTCATCACATCTGACCACGCTTCCAGAGCATGTGCCTGCAAGAGTTCCCCCTTTACTCCCTCAGGTCACCTCCATCTCCCCTCTTGTTTAACTGATTTTAGAGCTTCACAAGCAAAACAATCCCAGCCTAAGACAAAAGGGAAGGAGTGAGAAGTATGCGAAGTGGGCCAAGCTGGAGAAACCAGCCTCAAAAGGAAAGGATGCCTTTTCATGTCCAAGATGAAAAGAAGGAACAGAAGAAGAGAGTAAGCCAGTTCTGACCAGCGTTTTCTCCATCAACATTGCAGAACCGAGAAGGGAAACTGATACAGCAAATGCGGGGCAGGGGAACTAATAATTTTTTCTTTACTTTTGAATTTAGAGCATAAAAAATGGAAAGATATGCTCTGGTAAAGGGAAGGGGAGGCTGACAACAGATGATATTAAGGCTTTTTGCCCCTTGAGCTGTTTTGGACTCTTGCGACTTCTACAAAAAGAGATCCCCACACATTTCAAAGTCACTTTAGAGCTTACAAAGTAAATACATGTGGCAAGTGATTCATTTTTCCTAATAAAGGAGATTCCTTTTTCCCTCCATAAGGTCATTTATATCCTTAATATTCTGAGACTGAGTGGCCAGTGACAAAGGCAGGACATTGCTGGCAAGGCTTTATCAAGAGGCAACTATTGCTTTCTACTATCACACCGAACCTACTTAACATCAAACAATGTTTCATTAGCTAACAAGACATTTGCTTTCAATGAATGAAAACTATAATAAAAGAGTTGCTATATTTTAAAAAGTAATGAATGTAATTTTGCTCTGTTTTATGTTGCTATAAAAAAGGGCCTTAAGTGTACTTCTCATCTGCTCCTCTTCTTTAACTACCATAATTTATGCAGATAAATGTTGGATGAATTGCATCAAGAACTCTATTCAGATTGCTACCATAAAAGTACTTAGCTATCATTTTCTTTTTCTCCTATTTATATGTCTTTATATTACAAAAATCAAGTTACCAACATTAAAAAATGATATATTGTCACCAAAAAGTACTGAGGCATAACATGAAATAATAAATTATTAGTCTTTGAAGGTTAAAGCCAAGTTTAAGAGACAGCAATGCTTTTGTTACACCAGACTTCTTTCAAACTGCAGCTGAATGAGGGAAGTTTACCAGCGACAACAACTGATACTTGCTGATGTCAGCCTACAGATTTACTGCAAAACTCTAAAGCAGCATCAAGGGTAGATCAATGTTTGTGATAGTTAAAGTTGCCTTTACATAACAAGCATAATGTTAAGCGACTTAGAAATGCAGCCCTTGGAGGTTAAGTGTGGTTACAAGGAGATGGTGTGTGGCTTCTCTAACCTCCCCAGAACCTCAGCCTTTAACAGGCTACAGGTAAAGGGTAAAGGAGATGCTCTCCAAGCCTGTCCCTTACCCACCCCTGCCAGAGAACCCCACAGGAAGAGGAGCTATACTCTGGGAAAACAACGACCCTTCCCTCAGTACTTCCAAGTACAGGCCCCAATCCCAAAAGTGCACAATCCGCACCCTCGGAAATAGAGGATACTTGTCCATACATGAAAGGATCTGGCAAGCAGAGAAAAGGGTGCAGTGGAGAATGCTGGTGAACAGCTTGCTACCTGTCAGCACTTTACACCAAAATGAAAGTCCCTCGGAGTCAACACATTGCTTAAATATTCTACCAGTTTCCAAAGGTTGCCATAATAAATTCCCCCAAACCAAGTGGCTTAAAACTACAGAAATTTATTGTCTCACAGTTCTGGAGTATGGAAGTCTAAAATCAAGGTGTCGGCAGGGCCACGTTCTGTCTCAAGGCTGTAGGAGAGAAGCCTGCCTGGCCTCTTCCAAATTCTGGAAGCTCCTGGCGTTCGGTGCCGTGGCAGCATCGTGCCAATCTGTGCGTCCATCTTCACACAGCCATCTCCATGTGTGTCTGTGTCCTTCCATCTCCTTATAAGGACACCAGCCAATGGACTCAGGGCCCACCTTCATAAACCTTAACTAATTCCATCTCCAAAGATCCTATTTCCAAAGGAGGTGGCATTCTGAGGTTCCAGGTAGACATGAGTTTTGGGGGTATACTACTCATCCCACTATAGAGGCTTATGTGTCTAAGAGGCTTTTACAAACTTGAATCACAGCCAAACCCCAATCAGATGATAGGGAAGATGGACCCTATAAGGTTCTAACCCCATGAGGGCAGAAAGCACAGTATCCAGCACACAGTAGACACATTATAAATATAGGCTGAATAGACTAGCGATGCAGCAATTCTCAATTCATTTATTCTCTTGAAATTCCCACATTTCTCATAATCACCATCTCCATGCTGTTACACTTTAAGAAAGTGGAGGTAATCTGTAATATTTTATTAACTATGCATTGCTAGAGCACCCATATAAAGTACAAAGCTTGCTATTCCCTTTGATAATTTATTGAAAATATTTTTGTAATTGACCACCTACTCTATGCATGGAGCTCTTCAAGGAGCTTGGTATATTCCCATGAGAGAAAAATAAAGCAGGGGAGGGAAAAAGCCCTACCTTTATGGTATTCACATGTTGGGACAAACCTGAGAGTGGCAATATAAATCACAGACAAATGTTTACTGAGGACCAGCACAAGTTTGGCAAACACAGGGCACCTGTCCTCCCCTCCCCACACCTGTGCTCATGGCAGACCCAGATGATCAATAAATGTACCCCACACAGAGGCAGACTGGATCACAGTGAGTAACCAACAAGAGACTATGGAAGAAGCAGAAGCTTAAGACACAGATCCTGCCTACAGCAAGCATCCAGTCTGTCTGCAGAGAAAAGACCGTTACATAGGAAAAAAAAAAAAGACAGCACCAGTTAAAAGGCATTGTAAGTGCAACGTAAGTGATCCAGATAGGAATGGTCCTTATCAAGATGACAATTGACAGAGGTGGATTATGCCAAGAAGCTATTGAATCTTTGGCTTCAGGGTCCCTGATTTGCTCTGGTTGCTTATAAGGCCCTAGGAGAGGTCGCAGAATGCGATTTTGGAATTGCCACAGGAAGGGAGGAAGTGGGTGGTGGTGTCATTTTTAAGAAGGGCTTTCTTCCGAACTACCTATTCAAAATGATCCTACCCCCAGACCAGCATGAATGCAAAAGTCTAGAAAAAGCCCACTTTAAAGAATGAAGTGGAAGGCATGCTAATTCTAAATAAAAGTAAAAAGTGTCTTCATCTGTAGTAAAAGGAAAGAATTTAGACCAGACCATTCCTATGGTTCCTTCCAGTTCTCTGATTCTAAGAAACACAGGAAGCAGTGTCAAAGCCCAAATTCATGAAAGTGAACACGCTGCCCATCAGAGCCGGCGCCTGGCAGGAGGAGACCTCCACCTCAATGAAAACCAAACCCCGCCCAGGAAAAGGGGATATCCACTTATATTCTCATAAGTTTATTCTTACTTGGGGGTATAGATTCATTTTTAAAAGATAAACAAAGAATAGGAGCAGGGGAAAGGGGGAGATTATATATATTAGGAATACACTGATTCCTAATTAAAGTTGTAGTATATTATAGCATACAGCCTAAAAAAAAGAAAACATTCACCTCAGGATTCTAGGTCTCCTAGAGAAGAAAGGAAAGGAAATCACAGATTTCCACACCCATATAGCCTCTTCATTCCAGTACCTCCCAGGAAGAACCACCAAATAACTGCAGTTAGCTTGTACGGTAGATTAATTAAACCACTATTGATTACTCAAAAACAGGGATCTGTGGCGGTATCCTTAGGAATATGTAAACACAAGAACTTTAGGGTTAGTTTCTAATAATGCATTTTACAAGTAAGTAATTCTGGGTCACCTGGCTAAAAAAGCACCTCATCACAAGTTCTGGGGGGCAATTCTGACACCTGCTTTTGCACATTTGTCTTACTCTTAAACTGCTGATGAACATGCTGGATAGACTCATGTCAAAAGAAAAACAATCTACCCAAACTCTGAACTCTTATCAAATTACTTTTTTCAGCTAAAGCTTGATAAATTCTCTCACACCCTGAAAATCCACAATTAAAAGGAATTAAACAGTATTTTCATCTACATTAGCATTTGGTTTTCTTAAAGTATTGAGTAAATCATGACTGATATGACTTTAAGAAAACATCAAGTATAAGGAGTACTGAATGTACTACAGGTCCATAATCCCTAATATGAAAATCCTTTGAGTGGGTGGATAGAGAGACAAATATTGAAATTCAGAATATTATTTCATATTTTAGAAAGGTAATATAGTCTATATGCTGTATATGTACTAATATCCCAGTGTGTGTAACTATAGTGAAAGATACAAATATCTCCACCGTTAAAAGGTTTTTTAAAATAAGGTAAAATAATGGCTTTCATACAACTATAAAATAAACATGTATCAGATTTTATTGAATTCATTAATTACTGAGGGAAGTATAAGATGCCAAACCAACTCAAAAGAGAATTCAAAGTATCACACATCTACTGACAATCAGGAATCCTAAAAGGAACTTGAAAATAGATGCA
Organism: Dasypus novemcinctus; assembly: GCF_030445035.2. Taxonomy (NCBI): domain Eukaryota; kingdom Metazoa; phylum Chordata; class Mammalia; order Cingulata; family Dasypodidae; genus Dasypus; species Dasypus novemcinctus. Next base: position 84,745,678 of record NC_080678.1, on the reverse strand, counting down.
TACCTGGCAAAACTGGTAGCCACAGAATAATAATGAATTGCATAAGACAGGGCAAAATACATTTGCATATTTATGTATAAGAATTATTTGCATTAATATCAGTTTTCTACAAGTTACATTGTTATAAAATTTCCCAAAGACAATGAAAAGCATAAATAACCCGGAAAGACATACCAAACAGGACACCCGATAATCTTTTTTTTGCCAATTTAAATGGTTTTCATAATCTTTCCTGATATTACTAAGTGGAATAAACAAAGATTAGAGTTTCACATAACTTCAGGGCAGAGTTTTTTCCAAGCTTGTCCATCACATGTTTATTTTTTAAACTTCGTTTTCAGCATTTAGGGATTTGGGGTTACTTTTTCATGAAGAAGGGGAAAGGATTTTATTAACACGTCAATCACAGTATCTTATAATGGCTCCAATATGAGGAGCCTGCATGTTTTAGGGGCAAATATTAAAGAATAAGGACACCATCTCCTGACAGGAGAATGACAACAGTGTAGAAAGAGCACTGGTGTACTGCATCAGCCGACTGGGTTCCAGCCCCACCTGTTCCATTACTGAGCTGGGCCAAGTCACAGAGCCTTTCTGGGTCTTGGTTTCCTCATCTGTGATATCCCTTCAAGTTCCAGAAGCCAAAAACTCCACCATTGTTGACAGAACCCCCAGGAACCATGATTGGCACAAAAAGAAGCTATTATATTAAGTGCCAGATTAAAAAAAAAAAACCTGCCAGCTCCTCCCTTCTGTCAACTCCTAGTATAAAAGTTGTTCCTTTACTAGACACTTCTTTAATAAACTCTAGACCTGGGTTCAAATGTCAGCTTCACTAAGTAGTAGATGGGTGGCCGTGGGCAAGTTATCAAACCTCTCTGAGCCTCAATTTCCATACATAGATATGGAAAATATCAAAATCTCAAAGGGCTACTGTGTCAGGCCACTCCATTTACCTTCTCCATATCACATCTCCTCAAAAAATTTCTGTATAGAGTGAGCACTCAGAGCATTTATATCCAAATATACTTTTTCCATATATTCAGTTCAGTCTTCAATGCATATATCCTATTTCTTCAAAATCAAGTTTCATGCCCTCATTTGTTTCCTCCAGGCGTACGTTTCAGGCATTCAAGACTTTATCCATTGTATTCCTTCACCCTGAATGGACTTCCCTCCCCATTTCTTCTCCTAGCTTCTCCAATCATCCTCCAGTTCGGAATCTCCTCCTTCATGCAGGTCTCCCTAATGCCCTCAGGGTAAGTTAGCACCCTGCACCCCAGTGCACTCTATCATAGAAAGTAGTGTGGTATTGGCTCAAGGACACCATCCTGTCTGTTAGAATATGAATTCTTCCAGGCAAAGTCAGAATATCACCCAAGTTTGTATCCCTGGCACCAAGCCCAGTACCTGGCATTTGGTGAGTGATCTGTAAAAATTCTTGCAGAACTGACCTCAACCTCTCTCTAGCACCTAAACCAGGGATTTGATCATTGTAAATAAATAAGTGATGCCACCACCTGACTGCAGGGAAGGGAGTGGAGGGCTTTCTGTCACTTGGAACGTATCATTGTTAGAGTTTGAAGGGGAGGTGTCACAAGGTTTGGAATGCCAGTGGGAGAGAGCCCAACTGTTACAAAAAGGGGAGCCACATGGGGGCCAGTCTGCCCAGGAACAAAACACATATGTCAGCAATCTTGGCCAAGGAGAAGGACAGCCACATTACATGGACCAAGTCCCAGAAATGAGAACATCAAGGGCCAAGGTATTCTTTATGGAATATTTGACCCTAAGGAGGATCTCCAGTAGAAAGAGTTCATGAGAGGAGATGAGGGGAACGACTGTACTCCCTGCCCTCTTCTTATATATTCACATGTGCATGTGCCTATTATTTTGAGAAGTCTTATTGTGAAGACAAGTATTTAGCTTTGTTCTACTCAGGACCCAGCAGCCTGCCCCATAGAATCTGCCCTTTTCGTGATACCTGAGACACCTTGCTCTGGAAAACGTGGATCAGGTCTGAGCCCAGAGTTAGACACACAGGTATTAAGGCACTGGCAGCACTGAAAGGCAGCCCAAGCTCACAGCTAAGACCTTAGACAAGAAGACCAAAGACAGGACAAGATGGAGAAGGGGAAGTCCAGGCAGTTCATCTGGTGGTTTGGAAGACTCTTCTCCATAGACAGTGGGCGTCTCGAAGGCAGATACCCTGCTTCAATCATCCCTGCATCTCCAAGGCTCACACATAACATTCTGACCTGATCTGATCTGGGAGATCTGTAGCCCTAGAGAATGGCACAGGCCAAACAAGCAGGACAGACCTAAGTCTAAGATTGTGGGTTCTTAAGCCTGGCTGAACTACCTGGGGAACTTTTACAACTACAGGTTTCCCAGGCTCCTACCCAGGCCAACTAAATTAGGCATTTGTACCCAAGGAATCCTCCCTTTTTGCTAGACAGGGGCTTTTATATACTTCCTGTAGGCCAGTCCCCACTGGCAAACTTGGAATCTACTAACAGAAGAAGTAGAGCCTTGGCCCAATATAAGTTGAGTGCAGAGGGAAGCAGCAGCTGCTGATGGACAAATGGTGTCCGAATGAGGCGTCCCTAAGAGTTCTCTATGAAAACTGCTACAGATTCCTCCCAGAAAACGCCACTCTAGCCTTTCCCTAAAAATGACTTGGCTTCCAAGGAGGGGTCAGATTCACAGCCCTCAAAGAGAGGAGAGTAAAAATGCCTCTTGCCAAACCAGGCTCTCAACACTTAAATAAGCCTGCTCTGATATCACACAAAGTTCCAAGAAGAAGTCTTCTATAAAGGTTTCGCAGCAAGGCGCCCAGCTTCAGGTCTCAAAATGTTTCATATCCAAAAGTTGAAATTAATTACTACTTTAACAAATGAAAGTGAGTTATATCCTTCTGTCATTTCAGCCAGGACATTCCCCAGGTTGCCAAAAAACTCGCACATACCCAAACACCAGAACTATGCAGGAAGGCTACAGAAAGTCCTCACTGGAGACAAGGCAGAATTTTCACTTCATAAATCAACAAGAAACTCCAAAAAGGCAGCCAGTTGAAAAGACAACTACAACTGATGAAATATTTTCTTAGTTCACCTCATTTAGGGTAAACTGATTTTTTTAAACTTCATGAGCAAGTAATTTTTAATGTAAATAATAAGGCCAGTTAACCGTGGATACTTGTGGCATGTGGAACAACAAAGTTTTCATCTGAACTAAATAGGAGAGTTTTCACTAAAACAGCTTTGTTGCTTTTACCTAGGTCTTTCTTTTTAATAAAATCCCATCCCACTCCTAACCCACACATCCCACTATTAGATTAAATATGGAAATTAATGGAAGGTGGTTATAACATGTTTCTGTATATGTCTCTTTCTAAAGGACTGACAATGACAAAACCCTTAGTATCACCACATGATCAATCTGGCTTCCCTTGGACAGACTAGTATGCAGATTCCAAACCCTATTTAGAATGTGCTTCAGATTTACTGCATGTCCATATCATCGCTGGAAATGTCAACCAAAATTCTAATGAGTGTATTATTGCTATACAATTTTACTCACTGTAGTTCACACTTGTAAATGTAAAATCAATGACAGAGGGTAGAAAATTTAAGCTATGTTGCTAAAGAATCTAAATTCCTCCCCTTTAAAGATAGACCGTTTAACCTGGCAAAAAGAAGAGACCCTCAGTTTATATTTTCTCCTCTTATTTCTTATCACTAGGTCCCCCATCATACTTAGGAGACTGATAGAACAAGGTAGAGGCCAACAAAATTACTTTTGCATCCTGTAATTTGTCTGATGTATTGGAACTGAGAAGCAGGTCTTCTGAAACCCAAGCCTCAATCCTTTTTTCTTATTATTTTAGTTTTGAGCCCTTCATTCTTTTCTGGAGTAGAATATTTTTCCTGTTTTAAGCAATTCTTATAAAATATAATGGAAAAATGTGTTTAAAAAGTCTCAATGTCACTAATCTTTACATTACATGGGGTCCTTTGCCCACATAAGGACATCACACTTGTACATGTGTGTCACTGTATGAAAATCCTTTTTGTTTCCACCCACCAAAATCTTACTGGTATAACTAGAATACAGAAATTACATAAAGAGAGAAATTATGTAGAAAGAACTCCCTCCTAGAGGGCACATTTCCTTTATCAGCTCTCCAGGCTTGGAGGGAAACAGCTGTCATCCGTCACCTAGTTCCTTGCTACTTGAAGTGAAGGCCATGGATCAGCAGTATCAGCACCACCCGGACCATGCAAGAGATGCAGATTCTCAGGTTCCATGCACACCTCCTGAATCAGAAGTCAACATTTTGATCAGAAATCAAGATCCCCAAGATATTCCTGTGCATGGCGAAGTTGGAAAAGCAATGGTCTGGTGCAAACTCCCACTTGCGGTGGAAACAGCATCTTCTCTCAGAAGTTCACTCTGCGTCTGCTGGGACCCTTCTAGAGTCTAGGTGCTCGGGTTTGCAAAAGCTGAGCCATGGCCTCAGTAAAAGCAGCCATTCCTCAGGGCAGGCAGCAAAACGAGGAACCAGAGAGAAGCGCCCAGGGGCGGTGGCGCAAGCAGCCTCCCCCCACCCGTGGGTTTCAACAGAGCAGAGTCATTAATTAAGCTTCGCCCGGCTGCTGGCGAAGCAGTCACTCTGGCGTTCTGTCTGCCTGGGACTGGCGTGAGGTGTGAGAATCTGGGTAGCCTTCTCCATGGCTCGGGCCCGCTGGCGTTGATTGTGTATGATTAATGATTTAAAGGAATAAAAAGAGAAAGGTCAACTTCTGAGTTCAACACAGAGCAGCTACATAGGGAGTAATTAAGATACTTGTGTAAGCATGATTAATAAGCACAAACGGGCACTCTGGGCAGTAAACAAGATGCAAGCAGATGGTTAGCATGAAAAGGGGCTTTTTTTTCCCTTTCCTAAAAGCAATTTTTCAGCAGCTTGAAACTTGGCTTGTGAATTCTTTTCTTCCCTCAAGTCTCAAAAAACTCATTATCTTCACAACCTTAAAAAAAAAAAAAGCGGTGAACCCCTTCAATGCTCTCATTCTCTCTCTTTTTTAGACTTTTTTATTTTATTTTTACAGATAACTAGAGTTTGCTTGTAAAAATGGATGCAACTCATCTTTGTCTCTCGCTGCCTTTTATGTCACACGTCCCGTGCAAAGCTGAGTCTGACAAGGTGGTTCACGGCGCGTCTTTTAACTCCCACCCACCATGTCGCCTGGCCGTCAGCGACGGGCAGAACACAGGCATGAGAGGTGGCATTTCTGGAGAGAGCTGGCAGGCAGGTGTCAGAGCCATCCGGCAGGCGCCCCTCACGAGCACTAATCAGCCCTGGTGTTCTTTTACAATCCATATCTAATTCGCAAGTTTCATTCTTTCTGAAAAACAATTACTGGGTTTTGAAGTTCATTGTGCATTTACTCAACTGTCTCTTCACATTAATGTAAAGTGGGAACAAGGGAAAAAATCGAGTCAGCAGGGAAGGGACATCAAAAGTATGAAGAGTGGATGAAGGGTTTATTTTAAGAGTCATATAATTACAGAAGTGTGCAGTATTTTACAATCAATGAAACACACAAGGTGCATCCTGTACCTTCAAGAAATTATGGGGGGGGGCACTCAGATACATACATTTGTATGGAGACAGAGAAAGAGAGAAAAAGAGAAGAGAAGGTCATTTATGGCTTATGTAAACTGAAAAATTCTCCCAGGATCAAGAGTATGGTACGCATCTCACTTAGCAAAGAGCAAGGAAAGAATAGGGCAATGATGGAGCAGGCAGCCAGAGTCCTCTCCTGTTGAAAAGAGGGAGAGCAGAGAGTGAGGGAAAACAGGAAAATGGGGGAAAGGGAAGTGAAGGAAAGGGAGGGGAGAGGAGGAGAGAGGGAGAAGATGAGGGGGATGCGAAGGGGAATGGAAAGGGAAGGGAGAGTGGGGCAAAGAGAGACAAAAGCAAAGAGAAAGGAAGAAAGTTGGGTCTTAAGCAAACAAATAAAGAAAACCAGATGAAGAGTTGCCTTAAACCCAGAGTGCCTCTCCTGAATTCCAGCATTTTTTTTCTTACTTTTTTATTATTATATTTTTAAAGATACATGCATCACATAAAATGCTACATTAAAAAATACAAGAGGTTCCCATATACCCCCCTCCCCACACACCCCATTCCTCCCTCATCAACTTCTTTCATTTGTGTGGTACATTCATTGCATTTGATGAGTACATTTTGGAGCACTGCTACACAGCATGGATTATAGTTTATGTTGTAGTTTATACTCTCTCCCAGTCCATTCAATGGATTATGGCAGGATATACAGTGTCCTGCATCTGTCCCTGCAATATCATTGAGGACAACTCCAAGTCCTGAAAATGCCCCAATATCACACCTCTTTTTCCCTCTCCCTGCTTTCAGCAACTCCTGTGGCCACTGTCTCCACATCAATGATATAATTTCTACAAGTGTTGGAGAGGTTGGAGAGGAATGGGAACCTCATCCACTGCTGGTGGGAATATAGAAGGATCCAGCCATTCTGGAAGACAGTTTGGTGGTTCCTCAAAAAACTAGCTATAGATTTGTCATATGACCCAGCAATTCCACTGCTGGGTATATACCCAGAAGAAATGAAAACAAGGGTATGAACCGATACATGCACACCAATGTTCATAGCAGCATTATTCACTATTGCCAAAGGTTGGAATCAACCCAAATGCCCATCAACAGATGAATGGATAAACAAAATGTGGTACATACATACAATGGAATACTACTAAGAAGGAATACAGTACTTATACATAGGATAACATGGATGAATCTTGAGGACCTTATGCTGATTGAAGCAAACCAGGCATTGAAGGAAATATACTACATGACCTCTCTGATATGAATTAAGCAAATCAAATTGTCTCAGAGAGCTAAAGACTGGAAGATAGGCTTACAGGAAATCGGCAGGGAGAGGAAGATTGTGAGCCAGCTTTTGAACTTCCAAAGGCTCACAAAAAGATGGCAGCCCTGGACCACGCCTCCCGACTGGCTGGCTGAACAGCCCCTGACGGGCAGACGCACCCTCTGGGGGGCCGCGTGTGTCCCCAGACCAGCTGCAGCACAGCAGCCAGGACTGTGTTTGGGTCTTCCTCTGCAGGTCTCAGGGGCCACCCAGCTCACCTCCCATCAAGCTTCTCTACTGACCAACAGACAAGGATTCAGGCTCCGGACTTTGGTCTGTGTCACTTAGCTACATGCACCCAGGAGAGGGAGGACCACAGGCTGTGGCCCTGCACTTAGGCCAGCAAATGGCCCAAGAACACACAGTTGACATTCACTTTTCTTAACCACCACTAAGAAAGGAGAGGCCCCTCAGCATCCCCTGGTAGAAAATTCTAACATTTATCACCATAATGTTTGGTCTCATGCCTCAACCTTTTATTCTTTGTTTTATGCTGTACACTTCCTTGGTAATCCTGAAATCAGCAATTTTCCAAATGTAGAAAAATAGGAGCTTCCAGAGATAAAAACATTTCCAATGTACTAGGTTACTCAAGTTGCATTTTTCCTGCAGAAATCCTCTGTCTCTTCAAGAAGCTAATGCCCTTTGTGTATTATCCATAAAGGGGATAAAGCACATCATTTCCATACAGACTTAACTTCAAAATCTACACCCCTTCCTCAGAGATTTCTGCACCCCTTCCTTAGAGTTTAGGTTCCATGGAACACTCTTTGAGAAACACAGATCTTCATTTAAAAAAAAACCTTTACCATTTGACAGTACTAATTAATTCAGCCCCCATCCTTCCCTTCCCTAGGCTGAACATACCAGCCTTTCAGATTTTCCTTCAGAGATCTATTTCCCAGTCCGTGAATCATTTTCCCACCAGTGTGCCCTTCCTTCTGTTTCCTTACATTCCCTTTGAACTCTGGTGAACAACTCTAGCCCTCCAACAGGAATCTCATTCACACAGAATGAAGTGAAAAAGCTTTGCAAAAAGCACATCCTTTAATACAACTCTGGATCTTACTGGGGTTTTTCTGGGCTGCCACCATCTGCAAGTCTGAGCTGAGATCTCTCTCCAGAAAATTGATACCCATTATTTTATTTGCTCCAAAGTCAGTGAGGAGTAATTTTATGAATAGACACAAAAAAAGTCTGAACACTGTAGGACAAGAGAGAAGAGAAGGAAAGGAATTGTCCTCATAGTCGACATTCCCAACTCATAAACCCCTTGATGTCTAGGAGGAGGCTTATAAAACCATGGTGGAGTATATACACCAATGTTCTCCAAGGCCGAAGCAAAGCACAGTAAGAAAGAAAACAAAAATCAAGGAAATGTAGAGAATATTCATGCTCTTTTCTTTATTAGAATGCATTCTTAATGTAGGACTTATCGCCCTGCATCTAAATTGCTTCAACAGCCTTGCCAACCAGTCTCCCTCAACACCAGTCTCTCACCTTAGAATCAAGCCTGATACTGCCACAGGTCAGCTGGCTTTTCCACTACGACCCCTCCTTCCCTCAAAAACATTTCCTCTTCACAAGCCCCGTGTCACAGAGGAGGAGCTCGAGACTCAAAGTAGTCAAGTAACCTGCCCAAGGGCACGCAACTGGAAAGTGGGGGTGCTGTGATTTGAACCCCCAGCAGTCTGGTTCCAGGTTCCAAAGTCAGCACCTGCCTGGCTTCCCTGGAACCCCATCAGCTGCCCCTCCCTCCCAGCTGCCCCATCGTGGTGTCACACTGCCTCATGGCATCATTACCGGAGCACCCACTGCACTTCCTCCTACCGCAGCTTTGCATTTGCCTCTCTACACATTTCCCAGAAGGAGCTCCAATGCCACCATTGCTAAGACCCCTCTGACCAGCCACATGCCACCACGCCTTGCTGTGAACGCTCATAGCATGAGGCCTCTCTCACACAGCCTAGTGCTAAAGGATATTACGCCTCATATTTTTCACCAACGTTTTCTATGCTTTATCTCCTCAACTAGAGGATAAGCTCCCAGAAGCCTCAAATAGCTACGAAAATGCTGAATAAATCAATGGCCATCCCTCTCTTGTGGTCTTATTGGGTAGAATCCTTCTACTCTACCCAGGATGGTTTGACTGTGCTAGGATTTCCCTGCCTCCAAATTTCTTTCCTTCAGGCATAAGTCTCCATTTTATTGTCTCTCAGGCTAGCCCACAAATTGAAATAGAACATGATGCTTAATTTTACATCAACCCTTTAAGCTGCTTTAAACACTTCAATATTCCCCAAATGTAGTTAAATATATGAACTTGCACTTAGAGTTGTCAACAACGCATTGACGATTTGTTTTATAGTTGCATGTTAATCTGCAATCTGTTTAATGCAATCCAATACATTATTCAGGATGGTGATATATAAATTTAACTCTCAGACCATGAAATATCACTTAGGATCAACACTCTAATCTGTTAACAGAGGGACTGCCCGCTCTCAAAAGCCAGCAGCTAAGAAGAGGTCCCGCTAATAAAAAACATCATCAGGGAAACGGACTTTGCCCCAGTGGTTACGGCGTCCGTCTACCACATGGGAGGTCCGCGGTTCAAGCCCTGGGCCTCCTTGACCCGTGTGGAGCTGGCCCATGTGCAGTGCTGATGCGCGCAAGGAGTGCTGTGCTACACAGGGGTGTCCCCCGCGTAGGGGAGCCCCACGCGCAAGGAGTGCACCCACAAGGAGAGCCGCCCAGCGCGAAGGAGGGAGCAGCCTGCCGAGGAATGGCGCCGCCCACACTTCCCATGCCACTGACGACAACAGAAGCGGACAAAGAAACAAGACGCAGCAAAAAGACACAGAAAACAGACAACCAGGGGAGGGGAGGGGAATTAAATAAATTAAAAAATTAAAAAAAAAAAAAAAGCATCATCATAGTTTCCAGCATCAAGGAACTGAGGTAAAGAGCATGGAAGTCCTGGGGGGTCAGGCAGGACAAAAGGAGGCAAAACCCCCTTTCTTTCTCCAAGCAAAGACTCCCTCACTAAATCAACCTCGCAAAATAGTTAAAAATTCACTAACCCAAAGCCCTGTCGATTCTACCTTTTCTTCCCCAAGTCCTCAGGTGAGAGCACAACAGTCTTGGTGACAATGGCAGTGCCAACCGACCCACAAACTGCAGCCGTATGAGGTAGGTGCTCTTCTCATCGCCACTGAGCAGGTGAAGAAACTGAGGCACAGAGAGGCATCTTCCCTTACTCAAGGTCACACAGTCAGTAAGAGGCAGAGCCAAACAGGACAATCTGGCCCCCAGTCTGTGCTCTTAGCCCCTATCCCCTCTAATCAGCCCACACAAAATACTAGTCATCAGGCTACTTTCTAGGAGAAATATCAGAGGATTCCTCCAAGTTCCTTGGAAGGAAATAATGGTTTTCAGTCAATACTGTTGGAACAAGATACAGCGTGAGCTACAATGAGAGACTAAAAGAAAACAACGAAAACCCAAAACATAAAATGTGCAATGCCCTCAAAAAGCTCACGGTTAAAAGAAGAAATGAGGACAACACTACAGAAGAGATCAGCAGAAGGGAATGGAAATGCCAAACCACGGTTTGCACGAGGGCAGCTCAGGGAAGAAGCTGATGCCTGGGGTCCAGTAGGGGCTGGGATGCAGAGAGGCAGTGGGACGCGGCGAGGGCCCCCTTTCTTCTGCCTTTACGAAAGGTAGAGGTGAAGGGCCCAGGTGCGCCCCACACTTGGACCAAGCACCCTCACCCCAGGCCCCACAGAGGTATGTGGGCTGAGTCTGCCAGGGGCGCCTGGGGTACCTGAAATGCCCCACCTGCAGAGTGACGCTGCAAAGCACAAATGCTCAGGCCGCCGGGCCACCAAGGCCGCCTCCCTGCAGGCGTTCCCCCTTCCCTGAGCCTGGGCGGTCGCTCTGGCACATCGCCTCTCCTCCAGAGCCCAGCTTCAAGTCCACTTCGACAACCTGAAAAGCAGCAGGCCCACCCAGACTCCAGCATCCCCAGAAGCCCACGAGGCCCCGAAACGAGCTGGTTCGCCCAGGAGACAGTCTCCCAAGATCAAAGGAGCAGGAGGCTGGTCCCCATGGGACCCCCCGCAGAACCTGGCAATCCCAGCGCAGGGTGGGCAGCCTTGGCAATCTGTGCCCGCGGCCACCTTTATCAACCCTGTGCTGCACTGTTTGGAAGTGAAATGCATTTCAGAAATGTCAAAACTCTCAGCAAATTGTGCAGATAAAGTGAATAGGCTGTTTGCTCTCCATATTGATATACCCGATTTCAGACTGTCAAAGTACTTTTAGTTAGAAGAGGAAATGTACAAAGTTAGCTTTGCTTGTTTTGACAACCACAAAAAGATTTATCAGTTACATGTACCCGTCAAAGTGCCAAGGGCTTCAGAGTAGAAACTGGTTCTAGCCAAGTTCTAACATTATTAATGGTGCCACAATAACAAAGACATGGAACTTTTCAGATCGGTCCCTTCGTTACCTTCGTGGGACAAGTTTAGGAAATCCAGTCCACGTTTCAGACATTTGTTGCTTTTAGGCAATAATTCACAAGAAGTCCATAAAAACTAACGCAATATTAATTTTAATTCTCAACCTCCAAAACAAGATGCATCCCACAACTTAAAACAGCGGTGATGTGATTTGAAATCCCTGGGCTAGAAGGATTTTTCTTCATTTACCTCTCCTGTCTTCTCAAATACCTACTTTTTTCTTTCTTGTTTGAAATGTCTCAAATATGTAAAACTCCCACTTTTTTCTCCCAACACTCTTACAAAGCCACTGTCAGTACTCTCACTTCGTCAAACTTTCTTTTAAGTTGCATTACTCTGAGGAGACGCTGAGGTCCATATCCGTGCACCACATAGGACTTTAGCTTTTATCTCCTGTGCTAGACTTACGCCAAGACAAAAAAGTTGCTGGCAAGCCTTCATGCCAGTAAATCTCTAAATCAAAAAAAGAGAAGGGAGGGAAGAGGGGGAAGGCAGGGAAGGGGAAATAGCCAAACAATGAAATTGTCTAGGTGTTAAGGAAAGTGGAGATGATTTTCAATTTCCCTATTATAGAGTTGAAAGCTAAATCTGGGGAAGTGGATGTGGTGCAAGCAATTGGGCTTCCAGCTACCATATCGGAGGACCTGGGTTCAATCCCCAAAGCCTCCTGGTAAAGGCGCCCGTGCGGTGAGCCCAGCAAGCAATGCAGCAAGATGATGACACAACAAGAGAGAGACGAAGGGGAGAGTCAAGGCAAGATGCAACGGAAACCAGGAACTGAGGTGGTGCAAGTGACAGGGAACCTCTCTCCCAAATCAGAGGTCCCCAGGATCAACTTCTGGTGAAGTCTAGAGGAGAAAATGAGAAAAGAAAAAAAAAGAAACAGACACAGAAGATCACACTGCAAATGGACACAGACAGCAAAACAGCAGGGTGGGGGGAGAAGGGAAGAAGGAAAAAAAAAAAGCTAAATCTGATTGTCCATGTTCCCATTTGTCT